>NC_054472.1:195419107-195699107 GCF_017639515.1 Carcharodon carcharias
TCCCCCTCCCCCTCCAAAACCTGATCCTCACCCCCCTCCCCCTCCCCCTCCAAAACCTGATCCTCACCCCCTCCCCCTCCAAAACCTGATCCTCACCCCCCTCCCCCTCCCCCTCCAAAACCTGATCCTCACCCCCCTCCCCCTCCAAAACCTGATCCTCACCCCCCTCCCCCTCCAAAACCTGATCCTCACCCCCTCCCCCTCCCCCTCCAAAACCTGACCCTCACCCCCCTCCCCCCTCCCCCTCCAAAACCTGATCCTCACCCCCCCCTCCCCCTCCAAAACCTGATCCTCACCCCCCCTCCCCCTCCAAAACCTGATCCTCACCCCCTCCCCCTCCAAAACCTGACCCTCACCCCCCTCCCCCTCCCCCTCCAAAACCTGATCCTCACCCCCCTCCCCCTCCAAAACCTGATCCTCACCCCCTCTCCTTCTGTCTCTCTGTTGCTCTCCCTCTCTCTCACATTCTCTATCTGTCTGTCTCTCCGTGTCCCTGTTGCTCTCTTTCTTTCTGTCTCTCTCATAAGATTAATATTGTGGAAGGAATCTGGACCTGACAATCAAAATTACAGCAGGTCACTTTTATTATCACACACAGAGATCAGCTCATTATGATGTTGAAGTGGGTGCTTCACAATACCAAACAGTATCTTATTGCTGAAAAAAGAGACATGCGATTGCAGTTTTTCATTTTGCACTCATCAGGATGGCTTGTAAGATAAACCAACAGTAACGGGAACTACAATTTATACTGCTGAAATGGTTGGTAAATGGACTCTGTAGAGTCATTGCCATGGAGAATGCAGCAGAGAACAATTAATTTGTTCAAATTCAAACTAGGCAGGTCAACCCTGATTGATGGATGTTTTCCCATGGGGAATGAACCAGGGAATGGCTGTCACCAAAGCTTTTGTTTAGTTGGAAAAGGCGCAATGTGTGGACATGCTCCATCTGTCCTTATGTCTGAATATATTGGTTTTTCACAAATAAGTAGTGTGATGTATGAATTTCAATGGCAGTGTGAAGCCAGGTATATAGGCCATGCATCCGAATGACTGATGGATCATATCAAACAGCACATCCCTCCGTCTGTTTACAACAGGCAAAGTACTGACTGTACCCAATCAGTCCATGGGCAGAATTCTATGCCTCACAGATGGGTGAGCACCTGATCCAATTGGGCATAGAATAGAGCGAGATGTCATTGGGTGAGTATCCCAACGTCTTCCCACACGCACGCAATCTTCGGCGGGTATGCACGGACATCAGAGCTGTGCCCGCCATCAATTAAAAGGCCACTAAAGGCCATTAAAAAGTCAGTTGACCCAAATTTTATGTTGCCCATGCAATTTTGCGCTCATCACACAGGCAAAACAGGCAGGCGGGCAGCCCACATTTTGCAAAACCTTCGTCAACAGGAAGAGCTTCCACTCCATGAACGTGCAGATAGTGTGTGATCACAGGATGCAGATTCTACAAGTCTGTGCAAGGTACCCAGGCAGCTCCCACGACACCTACATCTTCAGACACTCCCGGGTGCCGAGGCTCTTCAGTGCTCCAGCCCGGCTGGATGGATGGCTGCTGGGTGACAAGGGCTATCCCCTGAGAAGGTGCTCATGATGCCTCTCCCCCATCCAAGAACAATAGGAGCCTCCACAAGGGCTGTGGTAGAGACAACCATAGGTCTTCCCAAGATGTGATTCTGGTGCCTGGACCGTTCAGGGGGAAACACTACAATACCCCCCCCCCAGAGTGGGTGTCACTGACAGTGGTCACATGCTGCGCTCTCCACAATCTGGCACTGGCAAGGGGGAACCCAATGGAGAAAAAGGATCTTGAGGCAGCTCCACAGGCCACAGAGGATGAATCTGGTAGTGAGTCAGAAGAGGAGCAGAGTGAGGGGAATACTGAGGGTGTGGAGGCAGAGCTCGGTAACCTCCAGGGAGGCAGGGACACCAGGGACACCTTGATCCAACACTGCTTCAGCTCAGGCTGCCAAAGATCAGCTTCCCCCTCAGGCCAGGGCTGCTGCCTCCATCCTGGGTGTCTGAAATGTCCCTGTCGTGTGAACCCAGAGTCCACTCCGTGTCTGTGTAATAACGTTCAGAGGCACTCACCTCCACCATTACTTACAGGTGTATTGGCGAGGTGGTGGTATAGTAGTACTGCTTTTGATTAGTATTCCAGAGACCCAGGGTAATGTTCTGGGGACCCAGGTTCAAATCCTGCCATGGCAGCTGGTGGAATTTGAATTCAATAAAAATTTGGAATTAAAATTCTAATGGTGACCATGAAACCATTGTCGATTGTTGTAAAACCCCATCTGGGTCACTAATGTCCTTTAGGGAAGGAAACCTGCTGTCCTTACCTGGTCTGGTCTACATGTGACTCCAGACCCACAGAAATGTGGCTGACTCTTAAAATGCCCCCTGAACAAGGGCAATTAGGGATTGGCAATAAGTGCTGTCCTAGCCAGTGACACCCACACCCCATGAACGAAGAAATGAAAAATTACATACAGGTGTGCCCTGCACCCCTGGCCCACTCAGGCCATTACTACAAAGCGAAATTTATGTAATTGTCACATTCAAAACTAATGAACATTACCTTCTCTGGTGTTCATTTCCACACCAGTAAACATAACCAGAACAGAAGATCACCCATGAACTGTCCCTCTTGTGCTCACGGTGCCTTAAGTCTATGTTTGTGGGGACTGAGTCCTGGTGCTGCCCCATCGCTGGCATCGGTATTGGAGACAGCTGCTGGCTCTGCTGTCCTGTTGGTCTCGATGACCTTGGTGGTCGCCCTCTGGCCAGTGGAGCCTGTGCTGGGCCTGCCTGGGAGGGAGCGGCCAGTGGCACAGCTGGTATCTCCCCAGTCACCACAGCCTCATCAGATGGCACGGTCACTGGCAGAGGGACAGAGGAGCTGCTGTCATCATCCAGAGCGCCCGGAGAGGAGCCCACAGAGCCCACAGGCAGGTCATGTGCCAATGTGAGGTTCCTCTGGATCTCCCTGCTCACCAGTGATGGACGGGCACCTCGCTGGGATCCTGGGTGCCTCATCCATCTCCCACACTGACACTGACCACCTGAGCTCAGGGCCTGTGTGAGGGCTGCAGGTCCCAGCACATCCCCAGGGACCCCTGATTCTGTCCCTGGAGCTGTCTCTCCATGAGAATCACCACTCTCTCCATGGAGGAGGCAGTGCGCTCGGCCATGAGGGTCTATGCAGTACTCACGCTCCTCATGGACTCCTCCACACGGAGACCGTGGCACACAGACCCTCATGGATCTCCACCAGATCCTCCCACACATCCCACTGGATCCAGCATCTGCTGCCTCAGGGACGACTCCAGAGGCTCATCATCATCCACAGACTGAGCATGGTCCTGTTCCCCAGCAACCCTCCCTCCCACTGCCGGCACCCTGGGCACTCTCTGTCTCCACCTGCACCGCAAGCGAGTGTGAAGTGGCCTCACCACTGTGCAGCGAGATTCAAGCTGACAATCTAATGCACACCGAGGTGCTGGTACCTGCGCTAGTGCCTGGTTCAGAGAGTGGGTGTGACGCAGGTGCAGCTGAAGCCCGGCAGTCCTCTGGCGTTAGGGGTGGCCCTTCAGGGTCCTGTGAATGAGTGGGTGCTGGGGAATCTAAGGGTGAACAAGGACATGTCATTAGTAAAAGTCTTCGCACAGTCACTGTGCATGCCAGGCACCCTGGTGAGACAGTGGAGATCTGCATCACGGTGCCATCATCTTTCAATGATCAATGGGGACTCCAGGTTTGAGGCTCCCATCAATGAAGAGGCTTTACAAGAATGGTTGCACCATCTGAAACTCTCACCTCTGTGCGCTGCACTCTCACCTTCGCCTGACACGCCAGCCTCTCTGTGACCGGCTGATCGAGGAACGTGGTGGCTCTCCAGCTCCAAGATGTCCTGATCAAATCTAGTCAAATATTAGGAGGTTTGGGGAGCCTCCCCCTGTCTGTGACCTCTCAATGTTGTTATGGGCCGTACCAAAAACTGAATTACCTGGAAAAACTCAGCAGGTCTGGCAGCATCGGCGGAGAAGAAAAGAGTTGACGTTTCGAGTCCTCATGACTCTTTAACAGAACTTGAGTGAGTCCAAGGAAGGGGTGAAATATAAGCTGGTTTAAGGTATGTTGGGGGGGGTGGTGGGGCGGGGGCGGTTTGGGTGGGGGCAGAGAGAGAGGAGTGGAGGGGGGTGGTGTGGTTGTAGGGGCAAACAAGCAGTGATAGAAGCAGATCATCAAAAGATGTCACAGACAACAGAACAAAAGAACACAGAGGTGTTAAAGTTGGTGATATTATCTAAACGAATGTGCTAATTAAGAATGGATGGTAGGGCACTCAAGGTACAGCTCTAGTGGGGGTGGGGGGAGCATAAAAGATTTAAAAATATTTAAAAATAATGGAAATAGGTGGGAAAAGAAAAATCTATATAATTTATTGAAAAAAACAAAAAGAAGGGGGAAGAAACAGAAAGGGGGTGGGGATGGAGGAGGGAGCTCAAGACCTAAAGTTGTTGAATTCAATATTCAGTCCGGAAGGCTGTAAAGTGCCTAGTCGGAAGATGAGGTGTTGTTCCTCCAGTTTGCGTTGGGCTTCACTGGAACAATGCAGCAAGCCAAGGACAGACATGTGGGTAAGAGAACAGGGTGGAGTGTTAAAATGGCAAGCGACAGGGAGGTTTGAGTCATTCTTGCGGACAGACCGCAGGTGTTCTGCAAAGCGGTCGCCCAGTTTACGTTTGGTCTCTCCAATGTAGAGGAGACCACACTGGGAGCAACGAATGCAGTAGACTAAGTTGGGGGAAATGCAAGTGAAACACTTCTTCACTTGAAAGGAGTGTTTGGGCCCTTGGACGGTGAGGAGAGAGGAAGTGAAGGGGCAGGTGTTGCATCTTTTGCGTGGGCATGGGGTGATGCCATAGGAGGGGGTTGAGGAGTAGGAGGTGATGGAGGAGTGGACCAGGGTGTCCCGGAGGGAACGATCCCTACGGAATGCCGATAGGGGGGGTGAAGGGAAGATGTGTTTGGTGGTGGCATCATGCTGGAGTTGGCGGAAATGGCGGAGGATGATCCTTTGAATGCGGAGGCTGGTGGGGTGATAAGTGAGAACAAGGGGGACCCTATCATGTTTCTGGGAGGGAGGAGAAGGCGTGAGGGTGGATGCGCGGGAGATGGGCCGGACACGGTTGAGGGCCCTGTCAACGACCGTGGGTGGAAAACCTCGGTTAAGGAAGAAGGAGGACATGTCAGAGGAACTGTTTTTGAAGGTAGCATCATCGGAACAGATGCAACGGAGGCGAAGGAACTGAGAGAATGGGATGGATTCCTTACAGGAAGCGGGGTGTGAGGAGCTGTAGTCGATGTAGCTGTGGGAGTCGGTAGGTTTGTAATGGATATTGGTGGACAGTCTATCACCAGAAATTGAGACAGAGAGGTCAAGGAAGTGAAGGGAAGTGTCAGAGATGGACCACGTGAAAATGATGGAGGGGTGGAGATTGGAAGCAAAATTAATAAATTTTTCCAAGTCCCGACGAGAGCATGAAGCAGCACCGAAGTTTTCATTGATGTACCGGAGAAAGAGTTGTGGAAAGGGGCCGGAGTAGGACTGGAACAAGGAATGTTCCACATACCCCATAAAGAGACAGGCATAGCTGGGGCCCATGCGGGTACCCATAGCCACACCTTTTACTTGGAGGAAGTGAGAAGAGTTGAAGGAGAAATTGTTCAGCGTGAGAACAAGTTCAGCCAGGATGCTCCTCCCACCCCCACTAGAGCTATACCTTGAGTGCCGTACCATTCATTCTTAATTAGCACATTAGTTTAGATAATATCACCAACTTTAACACCTATGTGTTCTTTTGTTCTGTTGTTTGTGACATCTTTTGATGATCTGCTTCTATTACTGCTTGTTTGTCCCTACAACCACACCAACCCCCTCCACTTCTCTCTCTCTCACCCCACCCAAACCGCACCCCCCCCACACACACCTTAAACCAGCTTATATTTCACCCCTTCCTTTTACTCACTCAAGTTCTGTCAAAGAGTCATGAGGACTCGAAACGTCAACTCTTTTCTTCTCCGCCGTTGCTGCCAGACCTGCTGAGTTTTTCCAGGTAATTCTGTTTTTGTTTTGGATTTCCAGCATCCGCAGTTTTTTTGTTTTTATCTCTGTTGTTATGGGTCGTGTTCTCCGGAAAGGACAGAGGAGCATTGATGAGTCCACTCTCTACCTGCAGCTCCATTGCAGCCCGGCCAACCCCACCTGAGGAACAGCTCACAGAGCACATCCGAGTCATTGCCCTTGAGACACAAGACACAGTCCACGCAGCCAGGGCTCACCCCCTTGGCCAGCTCCAGTGTCATTGACAGTTGGCACTCAGACTCTAACACCCCTGAGCTCCACTTGGGGACAGCCAGACCATAACACTTCATTACACTGATCCATGCCAACACAGTACTCACCCCTCCTGAGCTCAGCAGCTTGTTGAACCTTTAGCGACACTGCACCTATGTGCACCTCACAACATCATGGCTGCTGATTTGGGCTGCCACCTCCACCCAAGCTATTTTTGTGGCCTCCTGCTTCCATCTCTGGAAGCAAAGGTGGTGCATCCACCTGGCAGCCGCGTCCTCCAGGAGGGTTGTGAAAACCAGGGGGGCCGAGTACCCACCCAGCCTGTCCTTCCGCCTGGTGTCACCAGCTGCTGTGCAGGCCGTAGCTTTACTCTCCAGAAGGCAGAAGATGTTATTCCCTGGCAACCTTCAAGGAGCTGCCTGGGCCATTTTCAAACCACTCACCGGGTTTCCATTGGACCCAGCAGCAGACAGGCCCCTGCCCCATCCAGCCCTTCCTGTCCATTGGGATGATGCGTTTCATGCTAGGAAGGCTTTAATTGGCCAGTGTGAAATCGTGGCCAGGAACCCGTATCCCTGTGGCTCCCGGGCCAGCCAATCACACGCTCCCGCCAGGGGTAAAAGTCAGGTCCATGTTTGCAAAACTCAAAACGTTGGGCAGGATTTTTCACTGAGCGGGTGGTCACATGTCCAACTCGCTCGGGTGTAAATGATGTGCGATGACGTGGGGGAAGCTTCCCAAGGCCGTCGCGCACTCACACGATGTTATAGCTGGTGGAAAGGCAGAGCAGTCTTTGCACTTTTCAGGAATCCACATCCACGGGCAGCAAATAAAAAATAAAATAAATATGTTTAAGTTTCATTAAGAACATGGAGTCTGTCACATGAGGGGACATGGTTTTTAACACTTTAAAATTCTTTGGGCAGAATTTTGCGGCGGCAGGATTTTGCGGCGGTGGGGTTTTGCGGCGGTGGGATTTTGCGGTGGTGGGGTTTTGCGGCGGTGGGATTTTGCGGCGGTGGGATTTTGCGGCGGTGGGATTTTGCGGCGGTGGGGTTTTGCGGCGGTGGGGTTTTGCGGCGGTGGGGTTTTGCGGCGGTGGGGTTTTGCGGCGGTGGGGTTTTGCGGCGGTGGGATTTTACGTTCCCGCTCCAGTCAGTGGGGATTATAATGTCTCACCACATTTTATGGCCCCATCCCTTTCCTCACCAAAATGGGCTGTAAAATTCTGCCGTTTATTTTTTATTTTCAAAGCTGTTCATCTCCCTGAGGCTTTTCCAGCACAGGCCACACACAGGCCCAGGCTCACACTCCTCACCCCACACCGAGGGGAAAATCGCACTCCCCCCACAGCCCCCACCCCCCCCCACCTCCCCACTGCCCCCATGCCGAGCCTGCCCAATGAGGGGAAAATCCTGCCCGTAGTGTCCAAAATTAGATATAATTCTGTGATTGGACAACGCCTGGTAAACACTCCTGATTGTGCTGGGATTGATTCTGAATTAGACAGGCAGGTGGTGCAGCCTCACTGACACTCGCTAGAAGCCACATATATTCACACTCAGGGGCCTGTCCATTGCAGACAGAAGGTGCCATGTCCACACATTCTGCATTTTTCAACTAAACTAAACTTGTGTGTTGGGGGGTGGGGGGGTGTTCAGGGGGGTCGGGCGGCGGGGGGGGCGGGGTTGGGGGGATCGGTGGGGCGGGGGGTCAGGGAGGTGGGGTTGGGGGGTCAGGGAGGCGGTGTTGGGGAGGTCAGGGAGGCAGGGTTGGGGGGGTCAGAGAGGTGGGGTTGAGGTGGGGGATCAGGGAGACAGGTTAGAGAGGTGGGGTGGGGGGTCAGGGAGATGGGGTCTGGGGGCTACCCCTGGACAAGTCAGATCCCAGGGTGGGACCCAGCTTTACAGATTCAAACTTTTATCTGTCTAGATATGTGGAGAGGGGCAACTGAACAGAGTCACAGGAATCAGCTAACAAACTTTTAACAACAACATAAAACATTTATTAAACAAGAAAAGATGAACTATATTACAATACTCCTTCACCCACAGCTATACCTTTCCAGATATATACAGGTTGGTAAGAATAACACAAGTTATAAAAACTATCTTATAGTCCAATGTTTACAGTAAATACCCAGGCCATGTAAACCTGTGGCACCCTGTGGTCAGACACACCACACTCTGAAACTGAGTAACAGATGCCACAGGAGAGAGCGAGAGGAGGGCCCCGGTACCGGCAGTCAGCAGCACCTAGAGGAGAGAGCGAGAGGAGGACCCTGGGACAGGCAGTCAGCAGCACCTAGAGGAGAGTGTGAGAGGAGGACCCTGGGGCAGGCAGTCAGCAGCACCTAGAGGAGAGAACGAGAGGAGGACCCTGGGACAGGCAGTCAGCAGCACCTAGAGGACAGTGTGAGAGGAGGACCCTGGGACAGGGAGCAGCACCTAGAGGAGAGAGTGAGAGGAGGACCCTGGGACAGTCAGTCAGCAGCACCTAGAGGAGAGTGTGAGAGGAGGACCCTGGGACAGTCAGCAGCACCTAGAGGAGAGTGTGAGAGGAGGACCCTGGGACAGTCAGCAGCACCTAGAGGAGAGTGTGAGAGGAGGACCCTGGGACAGTCAGCAGCACCTAGAGGAGAGTGTGAGAGGAGGACCCTGGGACAGGGAGCAGCACCTAGAGGAGAGAGTGAGAGGAGGACCCTGGGACAGTCAGTCAGCAGCACCTAGAGGAGAGTGTGAGAGGAGGACCCTGGGACAGTCAGCAGCACCTAGAGGAGAGTGTGAGAGGAGGACCCTGGGACAGTCAGCAGCACCTAGAGGACAGTGTGAGAGGAGGACCCTGGGGCAGGCAGTCAGCAGCACCTAGAGGAGAGTGTGAGAGGAGGACCCTGGGACAGGCAGTCAGCAGCACCTAGAGGAGAGTGTGAGAGGAGGACCCTGGGACAGTCAGCAGCACCTAGAGGACAGTGTGAGAGGAGGACCCTAGGGCAGGCAGTCAGCAGCACCTAGAGGAGAGTGTGAGAGGAGGGCCCTGGGACAGTCAGCAGCACCTAGAGGACAGTGTGAGAGGAGGACCCTAGGGCAGGCAGTCAGCAGCACCTAGAGGACAGTGTGAGAGGAGGACCCTAGGGCAGGCAGTCAGCAGCACCTAGAGGTCCTGGTCTATTGAGAGGATCTAACATCTAGTCCATACTCAAGTAGGAGTAAGGGTAAAATAAAAGCAAGGGCCAATATTCTATTTAGTTCAGACATGTCTGGGGAGCTCAGGCCTGTGGTTTGCACATCCTGTGCTTGGTGGGAAATCCTAGATGCTCCTGGCAGTCTGGATGACCGTGTGTGCAGGAGGTGCCTTCGACAGGAGCAACTCGAGCTCTGGGTTTTGCAGCTTGAGCAGCAGCTGGGGGGCGCTGCGGTGCATTCACGAGGCTGAGGGGTTTGTGGATAACATGTTTCAGGATGTGGTCACCCTGCAGCTTAAGGAGGTGCAAGGAGAGAGGGAATGGGTGAGTGCCAGACAGAAGAAGGGGACCAGGCAGGTAGTGAGGGAATCCCTCGAGTGCATCTCACTCACAAACCGCTTTTCAGCTTTGGAAAACAGTGAGAGTGACGGTTCCTCTGTGGAGGCCAATCAGAGACAGGGCCATGGCACTGTGAGTGGTCCAGCTGCTCGGGTGGAGGGGGAGGAAGAAGTGTGGAAGGGCAATAGTGATAGGGTATTTGTTAGTGAGGGGAGTCGACAGGCTCTTCTGCAACTGTAGGTATGACTCCAGGATGGTTTGTTGCCTCCCAGGTGCCAGGGTCAAGGACGTTGTGGAACATATTCTGAAGGGGGAGGGTGAACAGTCAGAGGTTGTGGTCTAGGTTGGGACCAATGACACAGGAAGAAAGAGAAATGAGGGCCTGCAAGCAGACTTTAGGGATTTCAGTAGGAAATTGAAAAGCTGGACTTCAAAGGTAGTAATCTCCGGATTTCATGAGTATAGGAACAGAAGGATAGAGCAGATGAATGTGTGGCTGGAGAGATGGTGCAGGAGAGAGGGCTTTAGATTCCTGGGTCATTGGGACCGTTTCAGGGGTAGGTGGGACCTGTACAAGTTGGAGGGGTTACATCTGAACAGGAATGGGACCAACATCCTCGTGGGGAGGTTTGCTAATGCTGTTGGGATGGATTTAAACTAAATTGTCAGGGTGCTGGGATCCTGAAAAGTAGTTCAGAGAAGCTGTGGTGGAATTAGAAGTTAAAACACGAGTAAATGAGTCTGGAAAGCAGAGGAACCATAGGCTCGATAAGAAAGAAGTGAGTTTAGCAAGGCTAAATGGAATATATTTTAATGCAAAGAGCCTGAGGAATAAGACAGATGAGCTGAGGGCACAGATAGGCATGTGGGAGTTTGAGATCATAGCTATAACCGAGAGTTGGATAAAAGAAGGGCAGGATTGGCAGCTTAACATTGGAATTCAACCCGGAAAAGTGTGAGGTAATGCACTTGGGGAGGGCTAACAAGGCAAGGAATTACACTATGAATGGTAGGACCCTGGGAAGTACAAGGTCTGAGGGACCTTGGTGTGAATATTCACACATCCCTGAAGGTAGCGGGACAGGTAGATAAGGTGGGTAAGAAGGCATATGGGATACTTGCCTTTATTAGATAAGGCATAAGATACAAGAGCAGGGAGGTTATAAAATGCTAGTTAGGCCACAATTGTGTGCAGTTCTGGTCACCACATTATAGGAAGGATGTGATTGCACTGGAGAGGGTGCAGAAGAGATTCACCAGGATGCTGCCTGGGCTGGAGGGTCTGAGCTATGAGTAAAGATTGAATAGGCTGGGGTTGTTTTCCTTGGAGCAGTGAAGGTTGAGAGGGGATCTGATAGAGGTGGATAAGATTATGAGGGGCATAAATAGGGTGGATAGGAAGGCACTTTTTCCATTAGTAGAGGGGCCAATAACCAGGGGGCATAGATTTAAGGTAAGAGGTAGAAAGCTAAGAGGGACGTTGAGGAGAAATTTTTTCACCCTAAGTCTGGAACTCACTGCCTGAAAGGGTGGTTGATTGAGAAACTCTCATAATATTTAAGAAATATTTATATATTCGCTTGCGTTGCCAAAGCCTCCAGGGCTATGGGCCAAGTGCTGGAAAATGGGATTAGTGTAGTCAGATCTTTGTTGACCGGTGTGGACACGATGGGCCAAGTGGCCTCCTTCTGTACTGTAGATGTCTATTAGTCTATGAGTCAACCAGATGCTATGGATCTCTCCACAACTTCCCCCAGACACTTGTCATATCGTGAGCCAACCAGTCTCACTGAACTCTGCCTTCCACACGAGGGTCTCCAATCTCTACTCTCCAAGAACTTGCTTTGGAATCTTCTACCAAACCAATGCTTTCTCTCAGATGCCTTTCACAAGGGTTCACCTCCAGGGTTTCAAACTCTCCTTTCGATGTCCCTCTCCCCTGGATCACCATGTGCATTCAAGCTGTCTTTATGCACTCTCTCCCAACGGGTCACCCATCAACAGTGCACCATTGCTTTACATGTCCACAGCAAAGAGTTACAGATATTCAGCTTCCCTTTGGACCTTTTTGCCTCTAGCAAGCTATTCTCAATTTAATCTGCTTTCTGCAGCTTTTGTTCTTTTAATCTGAAGCTTGCAACCTTTATCTCTGCCCCTCACTCTTAACTTCACATAACAGGATCCTGCCCTTCCTTTGATCCTTTGGAGAGATACGTAGCATCTGGTTGACTAATAGACATCTGCTTGGGACTTTCTCCTGTTCCATTCACCTGGATTTTGGGGTCTTTTCTTCAGCTTGGAACTGGCTATCTGTCCCCTATGCTGTAATCTTTCCTGGTAGCTACTTTCATAGAAAGATAGAAAATAGGAGAAGGAGTAGGCCATTCGGCCCTTTGAGCCTGCTCCACCATTCATTATGATCATGGCTGATCATCCAACTCAATAGCCTGCTCCCGCTTTCTCCCCATACCCTTTGATTCCTTTTGTCCCAAGAGCTATATCTAACTCCTTCTTGAAAACATACAATGTTTTGGTCTCAACTATTTTCTGTGGTAGTGAATTCCACAGGCTCACCACTCTCTGGGTGAAGACATTTCTCGTCATCTCAGTAAAATTTCAAAAGCAACTCAACCAGCTTCCAAATCAAAACTGTTGTTTTTAGTTTTTTCTGTGTGTCTGCGTGAGGGACTTGCCTTTCTGGACCCCTGTTAGGCAACAGCCTAGTTTCCCTACCCTTGTTTGTTTAACTTAGCTGCAACAGTGGTAAAACTCTCAGAAATTCAGGCACCTTTTAAAGTGAAACTAAAACTCAATTCAACCTTTCTTAACACAGAGATACATAAATACAAATCAAACTTAAACTTTAAAACTCATTGTTAACACCTACAAATACAAATACTTAAACTGTTTCTAATTCCTAACACCTGAAATATTCCCCATGGCAATACCTCAACCAAACAGAGTTTACCTGCCAGGCTTGAATTTGAACAAAACTTGCCAGGTAACTGTTCTCTGCTGCATTCTCCATGGCAACATCTCTGCCAATCAGAAACAAATACAAAAAGTGCTGGAAAAACTCAGCAGGTCCGACAGCATCTGTGGAGAGAAAGACAGAGTTAACGTTTCGAATCCGTATGACTCTCCTTCAGAGCTAAAGGGAAGTAAGAATTTGATGAAATTTATACTGTTTAAGGGGGGAAGGGCGGGTGGGACAGGTGAAGCTGGATAGAAGTACAGCGATAGGCGGAGGCAAAGGAGAGATTGCGAAAGATATTATAAACAACAGGCCAAAGGGGTGTTAATGGTGGAGGTACTGGCTTAAGGAGGTGCTGATGGTGACATTAAGAGTAGAAAGGGGAATATGATAACAGGAGGACAAGGGTAAGCACTTTGGAAGGAACAACATGGACAAGTGACAGATGCCCTAGTGGGGGTGGAGTGGGGTGGGAGGAGGGGATGGTGGTGAGAAAAAAGATCAAAAATAGGATAAAATTTGAGGGTAAAACAATGAATAAAAATGGAAATACATTTAAAAAATAATAATAAAAATAAGTGGGATTAAAATTAAAATTAAAAAATAAAAATGAATATTGAAAAAAGGGGATCAAAAAGTGATGAGGATGGAGGAGAGAGTTCATGGTCTGAAGTTGTTGAACTCAGTGTTAAGTCCAGAAGGCTGTAAAGTGCCTAGTCGGAAGATGAGGTGCTGTTCCTCCAGTTTGCGTTGAGCTTCTCTGGAACAATGCAGCAGGCCAAGGACAGACATGTGGGCATGAGAGCAGGGTGGTGTGTTAAAATGGCAAGCGACAAGGAGATCTGGGTCATGCTTGCGACAGACCGCAGGTGTTCTGCAAAGCAGTCACCCAGTCTGTGTTTGGTCTCTCCAATGTAGAGGAGACTCTACCATTCAGAGTCTATTTGCCAACCAATCAGCACTCTCTTCTCATGCAGAATGAATTGTTGTTCCCTTTACTGTTTGTTTATCTAGCGAGTTGTTCTGATGAGTGCAAGATGAAAAGCTTTGACAGCATGTCTCTTATCAGCAATACTCAAGTTCAGTGCTACCAAGTGGCTAATAGATAGAATATAACCCATAAGATCACTGGGTGGATTAGCACACGTTGTTCTTTCTCATTTATTTCTCTTCTACTCTCTGTCCTTGTTTGTGTAGCAAGGGAGATGTCAGACCCCGGCCAGCAGTTGCTCAGCCTATGTAAATTGATCTGTGATTTCCATTTCCCCACCTTTTATTCGAAATTCACCCTCCTTATAGCAAGTTTCTGTTCTACCCAACCTTTGTTTCAATGACTCTTTCTCCTGTTGTGCTGTCTCTCTCTTCTTTCCACACTTGTGTCATGAAGCTATTAGTGTTTATAATATTATTAGAAAATATTTTTCTTTTTAAAATAGAGGTTTAGTCTGTGGGTGAGTCTTAATTGTATTAAAGCCAGCTAGTCCGGTTGCTTTGATGGGGACTTGTTTTGAGATGTAAGAGAGATAGCTGCATTTACATTTTTTGAATAGAGCATTCAAGAAGTGGGGTGAAAACTGAGACCTTTCTAACAGCTACCAAGCCATATGTTTATATCATGAATAAAATTGGTATAAAAGGGGGTTTCATTGTTAAAAGGTGAAGTTCAAAGAGGCTGGTGAGACAATGAGAATTGAATTCAATCAGTGGTGGTAGGTATAACTCCAGTAGTTTCAGGTGTGCAGAGCAGAGGCAATGTAAGATCAAAAGGCAGCTGTAATCCTCCAACTGGCTCCACAGGAACCAAAGTGAAATGAACCTGATTTGGAATTAGTAAGGAGAAAATGCTTTTCCTGCTGTCTGGTTAAGTCTCTGGGTTGTTGCGCCTTAATGGAGATTAGTTTGGGAATTTGTTAAAATTCATGATAGTAATTTGTAGCCATGTGTATATATTTTAACCTGTGCAAATTAATAAAATGTTTCATTTAGTTTAATGTAAAACCTCAAACTGGTGGTCTGATTCCTGAATTTAGAGTCGCATCTCAAACATAACACTTAAAATTTTAGGTCATGACAGTTGTTTAAAGTTTCCCTCTGGGATTTTTAAATAACTCTGAATTTAACAACTGCATCAGTCATAACACTCACCTAATTCCTAACTTCTTGCCTGGGTATTCTGTACACTCCCTCATCTAAGGCAGGAATTTTCCAGCCCCCATAGTGGATTTCCCTGCACTGGGCCAGTGAGCCCTGGGGTGGATTTCCCTGCACTGGGCCAGTGAGCCCTGGGGTGGATTTCCCTGCACTGGGCCAGTGAGCCTCGCGGTAAATTTCTCTGCAGTGAGCCAGAGAAATCTTGGTTCAAGTCGGTGGCACCGGAAGGTCAGCCATGAGGGGCTGGGAAATTCCAGCCATAGTAACAGTTACAGGGTCACCTCAGGGATTTGTCAGAAATAAAGACAGCTGTTTAATCAGTTCAAAATTTTAAATCAGCCATAGATGATAAACACTTCTCAACAAATTACCACCATGTGCCTGGACAATGTCAATAGTTTTTGTCCAGACATGCAGTTCATATTTTTTAAACTGTTCCTCAAGGACTTTCTACAATCATGAATGGCATCATATACCTATCGGCCAAATACTGATTGAAAGGCAATCACTTGTAGCTGATTAAGTGCCAGTTATAATGCAGATTCTAATTAAAAGAATTACTGGCAAAATGTTTAATTATGGTCACCTTATAGATAGTCCCACAAACTCTTTATCTTTCTCTATCTCTCTGTTACTCTGTTTCCCTGTTGCTTTCTCTCTGTCACCATTTCTGCTGCTCCCTCTCTGTCCCTCTCTGTCTCTCTCGCTCTCTCTGTCTCTCCCTCTCTCTCCTCTTCTGTCACTTGCTCACTCTATTGATGATATTTCTTTGACTCTGTTGTTCACTCTCTCACTGACATTCTTTTTCTCTGTCATTCATTCTTTCACTCTATCTGTTAGCCTTTCTCATTCCTTCTCTCTCTGTCACTCATGCTTTCACTGTCATTCTTTCTCATACTCTCCTTCTGTCACTTGCCTTTCTCTCTATCTCTTTCACTCTATTATTCACTCTCGCTCTCTCTTCCCTTTAGATTCTGATGGATTTTCACCCTGGACCTCATGGACCAAGTGTTCCAGGAATTGCACAGACACAGACATACAGTTTCGCAGTGTCAAGAATCGGACCCGTTTCTGTTGGAAGCATCAGAACTGCACAGGGGAAACATTCCAGGAGCGACCTTGCAACCTACCCCAGTGCACAAGTAATCTCAGGACCAGGGCTCGGGATTGGGGTTCAGGGCTCAGAATTGAGGCTCAGGATCAAGGTTCAGGAATGGGGCTCGGGGTCAGGGTTCAGGATTTGGGCTTGGGGTCGGGGTTCAGGATTGGGGCTCAGGGTCAAGGTTCAGGATTGGGGCTTGGGGTCAGGGTTCAGGTTTGGGGCTCGGGGTCAGGGTTCATGATTGGGGCTCGGGGTCAGGGTTCAGGATTGGGGCTCGGGGTCAGGGTTCAGGATTGGGGCTCAGGGTCAGGGTTCAGGATTGGGGCTCAGGATTGGGGCAGTGAGTTGTTTGTTGGTGCCAGGTTTTTTGAGAGTTTCTTGAATCTAAACCTGTAAACATAACAAGAGCAGAGCGAGCAGTTCCTGCTTTCAATTGGCCCTGCTTGCAAAGGAAGGAGAATTGTTTCAAATCATTACAGCATCAGGAAAATCGGCCTGAATCTCCAGTCTCAAACATGAAGCAAGAAGAGGATCAGAGTCCCAGATCAGGGGCCACCTCAAACAGGCATTCATTCTTGGTTTTTCACTGTGCAAACCGGAGGCACATCCCCTCGATGAAAGAATCTGGGGCATGTTGTGGGGGATGGGTTCAGAGCGACAGTGTGACATAGGAACAGGAGGAAGCCATTCAGCCCCTCAAATTGATTACAAGAATAGGGAGATTATGCTTCAGTTGTACAGGACATTAGTGGGGCCATATCTGTTGTACTGTGTATAGTATTGGTCTCCTTATTTAAGGAAGGATGTAAATGTGTTGGAAGCAGTTCAGAGGTTTACTGGACTAACACCAGGAATGGGTGGGTTGTCCTATGAGGAAAGTTTGGACAGGTTAGGCTTGAACCCACTGGAGTTTAGAAGAGTAAAAGACGACCTTATTGAAACATAAAAAATCCTGAGGGGTCTTGACAGGGTGGATGTGGAAAGGATGTTTCCTCTTGTGGGAGAATCTAGAACTAGGGGTCACTGTTTAAAAATAAGGGGTCACTCATTTAGGACTGAGATGAGGAGAAATATTTCTCTAAGGGTCATGAGACTTTGGAACTCTCTTCTTCAAAAGGCAGTGGAAGCAGAGACTTTGAGTATTTTTAAGCCCGAGCTAGATAGATTCTTGATTAACAAGGGGGGATGAAAGGTTATTGGGGGTAGGCAGGAATGTGGGGTTGAGGTTATATTCAAATCAGCCATAATCTTATTGAATGGTGGAGCAGGCTCGAGGGGCTGAATGGCCTCCTCCTGCTCCTAATTTGTATATTTGTATGTTCGTATATACACAGGAACAGGATGAGGCCATTCAGTCCCTCGAGCCTGTTATGCAGGAACAGGAGGAGTCAATACATCCCTTCCAGTTTGTTCTACCATTCATTTGGATTATAGTTCATCACATAGGTCATTGTGAATTCTGCTGTGGTTTATTTTCTGATTTGTTGATTGCAGATGAAACACAATGTTCTGGAGAGAACTGCACGCGGGACTGCAGCTGGAACATGTGGTCAGAGTGGAGTGAATGTTCCCGCTGGTGTGGGGTTGGTCAACAACACCGTCTCCGGACATACAACCGGCCACAGCCAGGCGGTCAGTGGTGTGAGGGAATCCTGACAGGAAATCTGGAAATCCGGTTCTGCAATATAAAGGCTTGCAAAGGTGAGAGGTCACAGGGAGCAGAGAGACAGAGGTGAAAGGTCATAGGGACAAATGTCCCAAAAGGTGAAATTCTCAAAAGATGAAAGAAATTGTGGGGTACAGACACATGGATCCTTTACCCCAGAGAGCCCTTGAAGCCAAGACAATCAGAGCACCTAACAGGAGCAAGTATAGACCATTCTGCTCCTCAAGCACTCTTTTTTTTATTCAGTCATGGGATGTGGGTGTCACTGGCTAGGCCACATTTATTGCCCATCCCTAATTGCACTTGTTCAGAGGGCATTTAAGAGTCAACCACATTGCTGTGGGTCTGGAGTCACCAGGTAAGGATGGCAGATTTCCTTCCCTAAAGGACATTAGTGAACCAGGTGAATTTTTACAACAATCGACAATGGTTTCATGGTGATCACCAGACTTTTAATTCCAGATTTTTTTATTTAAATCAGGCTTAACAAATCTACTGGAATTTTGAGGATGTAACTAGTAGAGTTGATGAGGGGGAGCCAGTGGATGTGGTTTATTTGGACTTTCAGAAGGCTTTCGACAAAGTCCCACATAAGAGATTGGCGTGTAAAATTAAAGAAAAAGGAATTGGGGGTAGTGTATTGAGATGGATAGAAAACTGGTTGACAGACAGGAAACAAAGAGTAGGAATAAATGGGATTACCTGGAAAAACTCAGCAGGTCTGGCAGCATCAGCGGAGAAGAAAAGAGTTGACGTTTCGAGTCCTCATGACCCTTCAACAGAATTAGGTGAATCCAAGGAAGGGGTGAAATATAAGCTGGTTTAAGGTGTGTGTGTGTGTGTGTGTGTGTGTGTGTGTGTGTGTGTGTGTGTGTGTGTGTGTGTGTGTGTGTGTGTATGTGTGTAGTGTAGTGTGTGTGTGTGTGTAGTGTGTGTGTAGTGTGTGGGGGTGGGGGGTGGGGGCTTGAGAGAGAAGTGGAGTGGGGTGGTGTGGTTGTAGGGACAAACAAGCAGTGATAGAAGCGGGTCATCAAAAGATGTCACAGACAGCAGAACAAAAGAACACATAGGTGTTAAAGTTGGTGATATTATCTAAACGTATGTGTTCATTTGTTCTGTTGTCTGTGACATCTTTTGATGACCTGCTTCTATCACTGCTTGTTTGTCCCTACAACCACACCAACCCCCTCCACTTCACCCCCCCCCCCCCCACCCCCCCCACACACACACACCTTAAACCAGCTTATATTTCACCCCTTCCTTGGATTCACCTAGTTCTGTTGAAGAGTCATGAGGACTCGAAACGTCAACTCTTTTCTTCCCCGCCGATGCTGCCAGACCTGCTGAGTTTTTCCAGGTAATTCTGTTTTTGTTTTGGATTTCCAGCATCCGCAGTTTTTTTGTTTTTATTTTTGTTTTTATCTAGGAATAAATGGGTCTTTTTCCAAATGGCAGGCAGTGACTAGTGGGGTACCGCAGGGATTGGTGCTGGGACCCCAGCTATTCGCAATATATATTAATGATTTATATTAGGGAATTAAATATAATATGTCCAAATTTGCAGATGACACAAAGCTGGGTGGGAGGTTGAGCTGTGAGGAGGATGCAGAGATGCTTCAATGTGATTTGGACAAGCTGAGTGAGTGGGCAAATGCATGGTAGATGCAGTATAATGTGGATAAATGTGAGGTTATCCATTTTGGTAGCAAAAACAGGAAGACAGATTATTATCTGAATGGCTATAAATTGAGAGAGGGGAATGTTCAATGAGACCTGGGTGTCCTTGTACACCAGTCGCTGAAGGTAAACATGCAAGTGCAGCAGGCGGTAAAGAAGGCAAATGGTATTTTGGCCTTCATAGCGAGAAGATTCGAGTACAGGAACAGGGATATCTTGCTGCAATTGTACAGGGCCTTGGTGAGACCACACCTGGAATATTGTGTGCAGCTTTGGTCTCCTTATCTGAGGAAGGATGTACTTGCTATAGAGGGAGTGCAGCAAAGGTTTACCCGACTGATTCCTGGGACGATGGGACTGACATATGAGGAGAGATTGAGTCGGTTAGGATTATATACACTGGAGTTCAGAAGAATGAGGAGGGATCTCATAGAAATCTATAAAATTCTAACAGGACCAGACAGGGTAGATGCAGGAAGGATGTTCCTGATGGTGGGGGAGTCCTGAACCAGGGGTCACAGTCTGAGGATATGGGGTAGACCATTTAGGACTGAGATGAGGAGAGATTTCTTCACCCAGAGAGTGGTGAGCCTGTGGAATTCATTACCACAGCAAGTAGTTGAGGCCAAAACATTGAATGTTTTCAAGCAGGAGTTAGATTAGCTCTTGGGGCGAAAGGGATCGAAGGATATGGGGAGAAAGCGGGAGCAGGTTATTGAGTTGGATGATCAGCCATGATCATAATGAATGGTGGAGCAGGCTCGAAGGGCCGAATGGCCTACTCCTGCTCCTAGTTTCTATGTTTCCCTGTTTCTATTGAATTCAAATTCTACCATCAGGCAGAGCATTACCCTGGGCCTCTGGGTCTCTGGGATACTGGTCCAGTGACAATCTCACTGTGCCACCAGCTCCCCTACGATCATGGCTGATCTTTGTTTCCAACTCCATTTCCCTGCCCACTCCCCATATTCCGTGATTTCTCGAGAGACCAAAAATCTGTCTCTCCCAGCCTTAAATGTATTAAACGATGGAGGAACCCCAACTCTCTGGGGCAGAGAATTCCAAAGATTCACAAATTTCTCCTCGTTTCAGTTCTAAATGATCGGCCCCTTATCCTGAGACTGTGCCCCCGTGTTTTAGGTTCCCCGACCAGCGGAAACAATCTCCCTGCGTCCACCCGATCAAACCCCTTCAGCATCTTTGATGTTTCAATGAGATCACATCTCATCCTTCAAAACTCCAGAGAATATTGACCCAATTTACTCAGCCTCTCAACAGAGGACACCCCCCTCATCCCAGGGACCAATCTAGTGAACCTTCACTGTACCACCTCCAATGTAAGTACATCCTTCCTTAAAAATGGAGACCCAAACTGCACTCATTATTCCAGTGGAGAGAGAAACAGAGTTAATATTGAGTCAAATATGACTCATCAGGAAATGGTAGTCTGGGGAGGCAGTGGAATAGTGGTATTGTCTCTGGACTAATAATTCAGAGGCCCAGGGTAATGCTCTGGGGACCTGGGTTCAAATCCCTCCACAGCAGATGGTGGAATTTGAATTCAATGAAAATCTGGAATTAAAAGTCTAATAGTGACCATTAAAACATTGTCGATTGTTATAAAAACCCATCTGGGTCACTAATGTCCTTTAGGGAAGGAAATCTGCTGTCCTTACCTGGTCTGGCCTACATGTGACTCCAGACCTACAGCAATGTGGCTGACTCTTAACTGCCCTCTGAACAAGGGCAGTTAGGGATGGGCAATAAATGCTGTCCTAGCCAGCAATGCCTGCATCCCATGAAGGAATGTAAAAAGTCATACGGACTCGAAACGTTAACTCTGTTTCTCTCTCCAAAGATGCTGCCAGACCTGCTGAGCTTTTCCAGCATTTTCTGTTTTTATTTAAGATTTCCATATTCTGCAGTATTTTGTTTTTCTATCTTTTTGCAGCCTCTGTGTCCTCCTGACAACACAGGCCTGGATTTTTTCTCCCGAGGCTGGGAAATTTAGTCAGGAAAATTAGTCATTAGGCTTATGCACCTTAAATGCTGTAACTTGCCATGGACCAGGTGCCGGAAAGTGGGATTAAAATGAGTGTCTAGTTTCTTTTTTTCTATTTTTGGCCAGCAAACATGATGAGCTGAATGACCTCGCTCTGCACCGTAACTTTCCAATGGTTCTATGTCAACAAACAGCTATTGAAACTATGAGAATAGATTTTTCTTCTACTCTCACAAACACAGTTTATTTCAATTTGTAAAGGGTTGGCCACTTAAATAACATGGCAGCTTGACAATTCTACAGACCTTATTTTCTCTTCACAAGGATTTAGCACTCCTCTGAAGATTCGTAATTCCGACACTGCAGGATAAGACCCTTGTTTCAGTGAAAATTGGTTCTGTTTAAACTCAGCACTGAATTCAAATGGCCCTGCTGAGCTTGGGTTTCCCCCATGTGGGAGTCATGCCCTGCCCCCTATCCCCCCCACTTCCCCCTCCCCCCCAACAATCCCTGAGATGAAAATGAATTCTGCTGGGTAGGAGACGGGCCTCCCAGAAACTGAGTCTGTCCATGTTGTGTAGTCTGCAGAGTCTCCATAACTCTGCAAAAATCCAGGCATTACATTTCAACTTTGCTTTGCATTGTTAGCAAACTTAGATATATTACTCTCTGTCTCTCTGTCTGAGTTATTAATATAGATTGTAAATATCTGAGGCCCTAGCACTGATACTTGTGGTAATCCACTAGTCATAGCCTGCCGTTTTGAAAATGTCCATTATTCCCTACTCCCTGCTTCCTGTCCATCAACCATGCATTGGTTGTCATCTTCCAAAATTCTGTAGATTCTGGAACAGTCCCAGCAGATTGGAGGGTGGCAAATGTAATCCCGCTATTTAAAAAAGGAGGGAGGTAGAAAACAGGAATTACAGACCAGTTAGCCTAACATCAGTAGTAGGGAAAATGCTAGAGTTGATTATAAAGGATGTGATAACAGGACACTTAGAAAATATCAGTGGGATTAGACAAAGTCAACATGGATTTATGAAGGGAAATTATGTTTGATAAATCTACTGGAGTTTTTTCAGGACATAACTAGCAGAATAGATAAGCGAGAACCAGTGGATGTGGTGTATTTGGATTTTCAGAAAGCTTTTGATAAAGTCCCACATAAGAAGTTAGTGTGTAAAATTAAAGCACATGGGATTGGGGTAATATATTGGTATGGATTGAGAATTGGTTAGCACAGGAAACAGACACTAGGAATAAATGGGTCTTTTTTGGAGTGACAGGCAATGACTAGTAGGGTATGCAGGGATCAGTGCTTGGGCCCCAGCTATTCACAATGATTTGAATGAGGAAACCAAATGTAATATTTCCGAGTTTGCTGACGACACAAAACTAGGTGGGAATGTGACCGATGAGGAGGATGTTAAGAGTCTTCAAGGTGATTTAGACAAGTTGACTAAATGGGCAAATACATGGCAGATGCAGTGTAACGTGGATAAGGGTGAAGTTATCCACTTTGGTAGGAAAAGCAGAATGGCAGAGTATTATTTAAATGGTGATAGATTGGGAAATGTTGATGTACAAAGGGACCTGGGTGTCCTTGTACACCAATTACTGAAAGCAAGCATGTGGGTGCAACAAGCAGTTAAGGCAGCAAATGGTATGTTGGCCTTCATTGCGAGAGGACTTGAGTACAGGAGCAAGGATGTCTTACTGCAGCTGGACAGGGCCTTGGAGAGACCACACCTGGAGTATTGTGTGCACTTTTGGTTTCCTTATCTAAGAAAGGTTATACTTTCCATAGAGGGAGTGCAGCGAAGGTTCACCAGACTGATTCCTGGGATGGCAGGATTGTTGTATGGGGGGAGATTAGATCGACTAGGCCTGTATTCACAGGAATATAGAAGAATGAGAGGGGATCTCATTGAAACATTTAAAATTTTGACAAGGATGGACAGACTGGTTGCAGGGATGATGTTTCGTCTGGCTGGAGGGGCCTTAAACAAAGGGTAGGTCTGGGGTAGGCCATTTAGGACTGAGATGAAGAGAAACTTCTTCACTCAGAGAGTGGTGAGCCTATGGAATTCTCTATCACAGAGGCTGTGGAGGCCAAGTCACTTGAATATGTTTAAGAAGGAAATAGATAGATGTCTAGACTCTAAAGGCATCAGTGGGTATGGGGAGAGAGCGGGAGTACAGCGTTGAGATAGAGGATCAGCCATGATCATATTGAATGGCAGAGCAGGTTCAAAGGGCTGAATGGCCTACTCCTGTTCCTATTTTCTATGTTTCTATTTTAATCCTCTAACCATGATCAACTCCATGATCCCTTATCTTGTGTATTAACAGTTTGTGTGGCACCTTATCAAATGCCTTTTGGAAATCAAGCACACTACAGCGACTCGGTCCCCTTGATCTGCGCTTCTAGATAAATTCTCAAAAACATTCCAATATATTTGTAAAAAGAACATGTTGACTTTTTCTGATCACACTGTGATTTTCTAAGTGTATTGATGAGATTTCCCGATGTCAGGCTAACAGCTCTATAGTTCAAAAACAAAAACAAGAATACCTGGAAAAACTCAGCAGGTCTGGCAGCATCGGTGGAGAGAAGCACAGTTGATGTTTTGAGTCCTCATGACCCTTCAACAGATCTTCATCAGTTGAAGGGCCATGAGGACTCGAAACGTCAACTGTGCTTCTCTCCACCAGTGCTGCCAGGCCTGTTGAGTTTCTCCAGGTATTTTTGTTTTGGATTTCCAGCATCCGCAGTTCTTTGCTTTTAGGTCTGTATTTCCCTGTTTTCTCTCTCTCTCCTTTCTTGAATAGCAGTGTTACATTTGCTAACTTCCAATCTGTTGGAAGCATTATGAAAGCAGGGGATTTTTGGAAAATCATATTGGTACATCCTCCATCTTTGCAGCGATCTCTTTTAGAACACTAGGATGTGGGCCATCAGGGAACTTGACAAACTATTGAATAGAGATGCTAAATGTGTCAGGAAAATAGTATTCCAAGATATTGACCACTGACGGTCTGTCCAAAGGGAAAGGGAACAATGTCACAAATAACATAGAGTGAAGGGGGTGGTGGGGTGGGGGGAATCATCAGTTGTTACAGGGATAGTTAGTGGGCCTCTCACCTCAGAGGCAGAACATTGTGGGTTCAAGTCCAGTAACGAGGGTGCAAGGAGACAGGTGATGACACTGGAGTGAGATGGAGACTGAGTGAGTAGCAAATTAGGTTCTGGTAAGTCCTTTTCAGGTTTAAACTATAGATTAAGAATCAAGGTCCGGTATAGTACTAACCTTCAAGTAAGTTAGGTTAGCTTGTTTAACAGACAACTGCCTGGAGTGGTAGTTATCTGTCAATCACCTGAAAGCAATTGGTTTAAGTGGTGTTAATTCCTGTAGCAGGAAGCTAAACCAGCTAGTAATTCATCAGAGGGGCTATAAAAGAGATAGGCTTTTCAAAATGCCCGGTCAGCAAAGGACATTCAAGGAGACAGATGACTATACCAGAGTGAGACAAAAACCATGCGAGAAGTGAATTAGGTTCACATGGGTTTTTGATGCATGGGGGAAAGACATGTGGTGTATATAGGAATTATTCTGTGTTAATTGAGTGGATAAGTAATTAAAAAACACAAGTAACAGTGGCAGGACAGGTGGTATGTTGCAGCTGTGGAATGTGGGTTCTTTTGTATGTCAAGGTAATCCAGGGCAAACACATCTGCAGGAAATGTAAGCAGCTTGAGGAATTTTGGATCAGGATTATTGATGTGGAAGCTGAACTGCAGACACTGTGCAACATAAGGGAGGGGGGAAAAAACCTGGACACTTTGCTCCAGAAGACAGTCTCACCTCTTAGAAGAGGGTCAGTTGTTTTGGGCAGTGGTGAGAGACAGGAGGATGTGACCATGAGTGAGGCAGGTAAAAGTACTGAGCAGATGGTAGTGTAGGAACCTCAGATGTTGCAATGGTCAACAAGTTTGAGGTACCCACGATTAAAGCGAGGTCTGCAAGGTGGATGAGCTGGCTGGCCATGGCACTGTGGTACAGGAAGCCGTTCAATCAGAGGTAGCAAACAGGAATGCAGTGTAATAGGGGACAGTGTAGTTAGGGGGATTGACACTTTTCTCTGCAGCAAACGGTGAGAGTCCAGAAACCTATCTTGCCTGCTTGGTGCCAGGATTTGGGATATGTGCTCAGGGGTAGATGGGAATGTGGAATTCGGAACACAAGAAGATCAGTCATGATCTTATTGAACAGCTGAGCAGGCTCGAGGGGCCAAATGGTCTACTCCTGTTCTTACTTCATATGTTCTTGTGGCTGGAGAGGAATTTGCAGTGGGCAGGGGAGGAACCAGTTGTTGTGGTCCATGTAGGTACCAACGACATAGACAGGACAAGGAAGGAGGTTCTGCAAAGTTAGTGAGGAACTAGGTACCAAATTAAAAGCAGAACCTCAAAGGTAATAATCTCTAGATTATTACCTGATCCATGTGCAAATTGGCATGGCACAAATAAGATTAGAAAGATGAATGTGTGGCTCAAAGACTGGTGTGGGAGAAGTGGGTTCCAGTTTGTGGGGCACTGACATCAGTACTGGGGAAGGTGGGGGCTGTACTGTTGGGATGGTTTACACCTGAACTGCGCTGGGACCAGTGTTCTTGTGAATTACACAGCCAGGGAAATAGAGAGGGTTTTAAACTAAACAAAGTGGGTGAGGGATCAAGTTTGGGTAGATGTGGCAATTCGGGGGTAGAGTTAAAGCAGAAGAGCAAAATAGCAATTTGGGAAATGAGAGTTATAGAATGACAAGTGGGAGCAGAAAGATAAAACCCAAGAATACACCAATAGTCAAGACTAGATGTCACAAAGATAACAAAAAGACAAAACTAAAGGTTCTCTATCTGAATGCAAGTAGCATTTATAACAAAGTAAATGAATTGATAGCCCACATTGAAGTAAATAGAAATTATCTGATGGCTATTACGGAGATGTGGCTGCAGGGTGACAAGGATTGGGTCCTGAAAATTGAGGGTTATGTCATATTCAAGAAGAATAGGAAGCTAGGTAAAGGCAGAGGGGTAGCACTGTTAATCAAGGATGGCATTTGCGCAGTAGTTAAAGATGACCTTGGTTCAGGAGCTCAGGATGTAGAATCAGTTTGGGTGGAGATGAGGAATAATAGGGGAAAGAAGTCGCTAGTGAGAGTGGTCTACAGGGCCCCTAACAGTAACCACAATGTAGGACAAAGTGTACAAGAATAAATATTGGGTGCTTGTGATAAAGGGATGGCAGTAATCCTGGGTGACTTTATTCTACACACAAACTGGAAAAATCAGATTGGCAGTAGCAGCCTGGATGAGGAGTTCATAGAATGTTTTTGAGATAGTTTCTTAGAGCAGCACATTCTGGAACCAACCAGAGAGCAGGTAATATTAAACTTGGTATTGTGTAATATGACAGGATTAACCTCAGAGTAAAGGCACCGAGGGGAAAATGGGTATTGAATTTTGTTCTGAATGAAATAGCCCTTTCTTGGTCTAAAATTCACACTCTAGGATTGTTCATTATTCAATATGATTGAATTTTACGTCCAGTTTGAAAGGGAGAAGAGTAGGTCTAAGACTAGTATTTTAAACATAAATAAGGGCAACTATGTGGGCCTGAAAGCTGAGCTAGCTGAAGTGAACTGGGATACTAGGCTAGGGGGTAGATTAATAGAAAAACAGTGGCAGACATTTCCGGGAGTATTTCAGAATACTCAGAATAAATGTATTCCTACTGTAAAAGAAAAATCCTAAAGGGAGGAGCCACCATACATGGTTAACTAAAGAAGATAAGTAAAGCATCAAATGTAGGGGAAAAAACATATAACAGCACAAAGATGAGTGGCAGGTCAGAAGATTGGTCAGAATATAAAAAGCGGCAGAAAATGACTAAAAGGTTATCAGGAAAACAAATGAGAGGAATTAGGTAGAAATGTAAAGATAGATAGCAAGAGTTTCTACAGGTATTTAAACAGGAAAAGAGTAAGTAAAGTTGGTCCTCTAGAGAGTGACAGTGAGGAGTTAATAGTGGATAATCAGGAAATGGCGGATGTAATGAACAAATATTTTGTTTCTATCTTCATTGAAGGGGATACAAAAAACATTCCAGTAATAACTGTAAACCAGGAGGTGGAAGGGAGAGAGGAACTTGGTGAAATTGAAATCACTAGGGAAACAGTACTGAGTAAATTGATGTAGCTGTGGGCTGACAAGTCTCCAGGTCTCGATGGACTACATCCTAGGGTCTTAAAAGAGGTGGCTAATGAGGTAGTTGATGCACTGGTGTTAATTTTCCAAAATGCACTAGATTCTGGAAAGGTTTCATTAGATTGGAAAGTAACAAATATAACCCCTCTGTTCAGGAAGGGAGGGAGCCAGAAAAAAGGAAACGATAGGCCAGTTAGCTTGATGTCTATCACAGGGAAGTTATTAGAATTGATCATTAAGGAGGTCATAGCTGGGCACTTAAAAAAACTCAAGGCAACCCAGAAGAGTCAGCATGGTTTGTGAAAGGGAAATCATGTTTAGCCAATTTATTAGAGTGCTTTGAAGGAGTAACATGCATTATGGATAAAGGGGAACCAGTGGATGTACTGAACTTGGATTCCCAGAAGGCATCTGATAAAGTGCCACGTCAAAGGTTATGGCAGAAATTAAAAGCGTGTCGTGTAGAGAGTAAAGTACCAGCATGGGTAGGAGATTGGCTGGCTGGTAGAAAGCAGAGAGTATGTATAAATGGCTTTTTCTGATTGGCAGGATTTGACAAGTGGAGTCCCACAGGGGTCTGTGTTGGGGCCACAACTTCTTATGATTTATATAATTGACAGATGAAGGGAGTGAAGACATGGAGGCTAAATTTGTAGATGACACAAAGATAGGTTGGAAAGTATGTTGTGAAGAAGACATGAAGTTGCAGATGGGTATAGACAGTTTGAGTGAGTGGGCAAAAATCTGGCAGATGGAGTTAAATGTGGAAAAAATATGAAGTTGTTTATTTTGGCAGGAAGAATTAAAAAGCAGAATATTCCATAAATGGAGGACGACTGCAGAATTCTGAGCTACAGAAGGATCTAGATGTTTGAGTGCATGAAACAAAAAAATGAGTGCACAGGTACAGCAAATAATTAAGGAAGCTAAAGGATTGCTATCCTTTATTATGAAAGGAATTGAACATAAAAGTAAGGATGTTATACCTCAGTTATACAGGACATTGGTGAGACCGCACCTCGAATACTGTGTTCAGTTTTAGTCTCCTTATTTAATGAAGGATGTAAATGCATTGGAGGCGGTTCAGAGGAGGTTTACTAGATTGATACCTGGAATGAGTGGGTTGTCTTATGAGGAAAGGTTGGACAGACTGGGCTTGTTTCCACTGGAGTTTAGAAGGGTGAGGGGAGATTTGATTGAAATGTACAAGATCCTGAACGGCTTTGACAAGGTGGATGTGGAAAGGATGTTTCCTCTTGTGGGTGAGTCCAGAACTAGGGGGCAATGTTTTAAGATTAGGGGTCTCCCTTTTAGGAGAGTTGAGGAGAATTTTTTTCTGAGGGTTGTGCAACTTTAGAACTCTCTGCCTCAGAAGATGTTGGAGGTGGGGTAGATAGATTCTTGTTAGGCACAGAATCAAAGGTTATTGGGGTTAGATGGGAATGTGGAAATTGAAACACAGGAAGGTCAGCCATGATCTTATTGAATGGCTCAAGGGGCTGATTGGTCTACTCCTGTTCCTATTTCTTATGTTCATATATACTGGGACATTGGCTCCCTGCAGGACAACCCAGCCAAGTCCAATTCCCTCAACCTGGCAACTTTATTTCCTTCGTGTCCATCCAATTTCCTTTTGAAATCATTGATCGTCTCCATTGCCACCGGCCTCACAGACAGCGAGTTCCAGGTCATTACCAGTCACTGTGTAAAAAGAGCTCTTTCTCACCGCCCCCCCCCCTCCCCCCCAGTATCTGTCAGCCGAGATCTTAAATCTGTCTCCCCCGAGTCCTTGTACCGTCAGCCAATGTGAACAGCTTTCCTTTGTCTACCTTATCTAAACCTGTCATCAACTTGTCCCCCTCTATCAAATCCTCCCCTCAATCTCCTTCACTCCAAGATGAACAACCCCAGCTTCTCCAACTCAACCTTGTAACTAAAACCCCCTCATCCCTGGAACCATTCAGGTAAATCTCCTCCACACCCTCTCACGGAGCCTCACATCCTCCCTAAAGTGTGGTGACAGGAACTGGACACAATTCTCCAGTTGTGGCCTAACCAGAGCTTTATAAAGGTTCATCAAAACTTCCCTGTTTTTGTACTCGCTGCCTCTATTTATGAAGCCTAATATCCCATATACTTTGCTAACCATTCTCTCAATGTGTCCTGCCACCTTCACAGATCAATGCACATTCACCCCCAGGACTCTCTGTTCACACTCCTTAGCACTGGGACATTAACTCTATGTTGCCTCTCCCTACCCCTTCCACCAAAATGTATCACATGACACTATTTCAAAGAAGACCAATGGAGTTTTCCCTCTTGTTCTGACCAATATTTATCCCCTCAATCTTTATGATAAGAACTATTTTATCTGTTCTGATCACTTTGCTGTTTGTGAGATCTTGCTGTGTATAAATCAGCTACCATTTTTCCTTTATTACAGCAGTGAGCACACTTCAAAACTATTTTTTTGGCTGTAAAACAGTTTAGATAAATTCCAGTCTGTCTTCTCCTCAGTCACTGTGTGGAACAAGAGGTCACCCATTGGTCTGTGTGGATGGAGAGAGAACGCCAATGGTCACTAACTGCTGTCTCTCTTGGTTTGTTAGTGAATGGCAGATGGTCCAGTTGGAGTCCTTGGTCGATATGTGACCGTTCCTGTGGAGGGGGGAAGTCTCTCCGGATGCGGTCTTGCACTGACCCACCCCCGAAGAATGGAGGCAGGCGATGCCCTGGAGAACGATTTGAAGTGATGCTGTGTAATGCACAACCCTGTGGTGAGAATGAGAGGATATTGATGGTTGATTTGTGTTAATTCTGTTGGTTGGCCTGGTTTAGGGGCTGATGGGGATCCAGCTGGTGGATGTGGGTGGACGTGGGCCAGGTGGAGAGTGGACTGGGGGGAGGTTGGGGGTGTTAGTATTTAGCTGATGATGCCTGGCTTTGATTTTAATGGATGGTTTGGGAGGCAGTGATGACGGCTGGATCTGGATGGTGATGTTCAGATCCAGGAGACGGGATTGGGGCGTGGGAGGCGGAGTTTGGGCGCAGGAGGCGGGGTTTGGGCACGGGAGGCGGGGTTGGTGGCGCGGGAGGCGGAGTTTGGGCGCGGGAGGCGGAGTTTGGGCGCGGGAGGCGGGGTTTGGGCGCGGGAGGCGGGGTTTGGGGCGCGGGAGGCGGGGTTTGTGGCGCGGGAGGCGGGGTTTGTGGCGCGGGAGGCGGGGTTCGGTTGAGGATGGTGAAGGGTCAGATCTTCTTCATGAAGGAGGGCCGCTCCATCATGATGAAAATAACGGAACTGCCTAAAAATTGTAAGCCTCACCCCCAAATGTGATTATTCCCATTTTCGCGGGGCCGGGTATGAGGCTCGGGCGGGTTTCACATAACCACCTTCTATCCTGGCCATTTAAATCCTCAGCTCCCTCGACTCTGCTCAGAAACCGAGGTCTGTGGAGCCCAATGTCTGCAGAGTAGACCTGGTATCTGCAGGTCTGAACATGGAGTATTTTTTTGGGCAGCCAGGGTAATGGACCCCAGAGCAAATAGCTTTAAATTTTATTCACACCCCCAGACTTGACACCAAATCAATTTCTACAATCTTCCCTTAACCTCCTCCTTTGTCCTGACTGACTCATGCAGCAGGTGCCAGGAAGACCTGTGTGTGGAAGAAAGGTGCATAACACTTCATAGAGAACATAGAAGATGGGCCTGGCACACTCAGTCACACTGAGCAGCCGGAGACCAGAGAGGGGGCAGAGGGCCAGGGGGAAGCGGCTGCTGTCCGCACCCCAGGAAGGAGGTGGATGAGAGGCAGGATAATCAAGTACCATCCTGTTGGAAGGGTGCATAGACCTTGGGCATTCTCCCTCAATCTGATGGAGAACCAGTGTCAATGGTGACTAAGCCGTGAGCTGGTGACAGACACATGTCACATGGTTCAGCAGCAACTGGAGCCACAATCCATCGAACCCAATGACCTGCCAGTGACTGTGATGGTAACTGTCGCTCTGAACTTCTATCCCTCAGCATCTTTCCAGGGACCCTCAGGAGTCCTGTCTGGGATCTGCCAGTCAGCAGCACACAGCTGCATGGAGGCTGTAACTAATGCCCTGTTTGCTCGTGTGGGGATCACATTAATTTCTCTGTAGATTTGGTGTCTCAGACGCAGGGAGCCACAGCCTTTGCCCAGGTAACAGTCTTCGCTCAGGTGCAGGATGCTATTGGTTACACCCAGCTCAGGTGCAGACACCTTTGTCAACTGGAAGTCCTTCACTCACCAATGTCCCTGTGGTCTGTGACACCACAAGCTCATCCTTCATGTGTGCGAGGTTCCCTGGCAGATGAAACAACTCCTCCAAACTGAGGAATTCCCAACTCCTCCAGTTATTTCAGCCACCAACATGGGTCCGTGGTCAGCTTCTCTGGACAAGGGCTATCGTTTAAGAACTTAGAGAATGACCTGCTTTAGAAGTACAAAGAGATTGAGCACAGCTATAGCAGCAGCCATGTCGTCACCAGTGGTAACATCCAGCAGGCAATTGGTATTTTAAAGATGTGCTTCAGGTGCCTCAATTGCTCAGGTGGAGCTCTGCAATGTGCCCCAACAAGGTATCCCAGATTGTAGCAGTGTGCTGCCTGCTACACAACAATGTGCAGGGAGAGATATACAAACTGGACAAGGTGAGACATGAACATTGGAGCAGGAGTAGGCCATTCAACCCCTCGGGCCTGCTCCACCATTTAACTAGATCATGGCTGATCACGTACCCCTACGCCATTTCCCCACTGGTCCCATATCCATGATGTCATTCATAGCTAGAAATCCATTGATCTCTGTCTTGAACATGATCAATAATTGAGCTTCCCTATCCCTCTGGCGTAGAGAATTCCAAAGATTCACTACCCTCTGAGTGAAGAAATTCCTCCTCATCCCTGTCCTAAATGGCCGACCCCTTATTCTGAGACTGTGTCCCCTGGTTCTAGACACCACCCCTCCACCCCAGCCAGGGGAAACACCCTCCCTGCATCCACCCTGTCCAGCCCTGTAAGAACTTTGTACACTTCAGTAAAATCATCTCTCATTCACTCTACAGAATACAGGCCCAGTGTCCTCAATCTCTCCTCATAAGACAATCCCCAATCCCAGGGATCAGTCTGCTGAATCTCCATTGCACTCCCTGTATGGCAGAGTTATCCTTCCTTACCTGAAGAGATCAAAACTGTACACACTACTCCAGGTGAGGTCTCACCAAGGCTCCAACCAATACAGCAAAACATCTTTACTCTTGAACTCAAATCCTCTTGTGATGAAGGCCAACTACCACTCACCTTCCTATCTGCTTACTGCACCTGTATGTTAGTTTTCAGTGACTCATGAACAAGGACACCCATTGTGGACATCAACACTTCCCAATCTCTCACTGAAGTGGGAGGTGAAAGGGCTAAAAACCAAATACAATGGACAAAGAGATGGCTTTTGATAAACCACAAGTCATAGTCTGGACCAGATAAGAATCAGGGACTGTGGGTATACATTGAATAGGAATGGATAATGTGATCATGTGCGAGTGTCTCAAAGATAATAGGATAGACCAAACTAAGTATGTGTGAAAATGCTTGGGTCCTGTAACAAGGTTAATACACATACACATCAAAGATAATAGGATAGACAAAACCAGTTATGTGTATGAATGAATTGGATAGACGAAACTAATTGTGTGTGTAAATGAGATGTAGACATTGATCATTGGTGCATGAAAATAGGATAAGATAAGGGAAAAGTGTAACTGCAAGGAAATGTAACCATTTAGGGAGCCTGTACCCATCTTGTATGGAAATAATCTCCCCTGCATGCTTGAATAAAACTGGTGAAAGAAGCTTGAGACTCATGTGGTAGCTGCAGGATCAGAGCGTGTTTGAACTCCCTTTCCCTCACCATTTCAGAATACTCTGCACCTCCATTCCTCATGCTAAAGTGGATAACCTCACACTTATCCACATTATATTCCACCTGCCATGTTCTTGCCCACTCACGAAGTCTGTCCAAATCCCCTTGAAGCCACTTTGCATATTTCTCACAACACACACTCCCACCTAGCTTTGTGTCAAAGGCAGAGCTCCAAGCTCTGGAGGAAGTTGAGGATGAGGAGGAGGAAGTTGAGGATGAGGAGGAGGAAGTTGAGGAGGAAGTTGAGGATGAGGAGGAGGAAGTTGAGGATGAGGAGGAGGAAGATGAAGATGAGGAGGAGGAGGAAGATGAGGAGAAGGAAGCCCCTCTTCATTCGGAAGATTCTGAAATGGATGGGGATGATGAGGCCTCTAATAGTAGAGCAGACGGGAGGTGGGGCCACTTATCCAGGGCTAACTCTGCAGGATCATCACCAGATGGGTCTTTGTGCAAACTAGATCCTCAGAAGGTTCTGCGATATCACAGTTCCCACTGCAATGACTCCACAGTTACTGAAGGGACTGTCGACAGAATAAGGGAAAGATTAAACATCACAGAGTTGGACTCAGTCACGTTCATGTGGCTGAAACCCTCCCCATCACAACAATGAGCCTCATCATATTGCAAACACGTGTGGTAATAAGCCCCTCACAACCTGCCCCTCCCCCTCACATCAACGTCAACGACAATCAATGAAGGGCCCATGTTGCCAAATTGTCCATAATCAAATCGCACTCACATTGCTGAGAGCGGCACAATATCAGACATCAAAGCCTGTACAAGATTGTAATTTTTAAAATTCATTCATGGGATGTGGGCATCACTGGCCAGGTCAGAGGGCATTTGAGAGCTGTGGGTCTGGAGTCATGTGTAGGCCAGACCAGGTAAGGACAGCAGATTTCCTTCCCTAAAGGACATTAGTGACCCAGCTGGGTTTTTACAACAGCTGATTCATGGTCGCCATTAGATTTTTAATTCCAGATTCTTTTTTGTTGAATTCAAATTCCACCATCTGCTGTGGAACCCTGGTCCCCAGAGCATTACCCTGGAATACCACTCCAGTGACTACACCACCTAAGGGTACATGCCGCTAAGGTATCTCACACATGAGGAACCCCTAACTGTGCAACTACAGCTTTCGGAAAGAACTTGCATATCATCCATTCTGGCCAGTGTTCCAGTTCCTAATGTAGGCAACACGTGCAATATTCCTGGCTTCCATATCCATTGGGACATTGGGAGATGGTGGTGTTGTGGTAACATCACTGGATCTGTAATCCAGAAGCCCAGGCTAATGCTCTGGGGACAGGGGTTCAAATCCCACCCTGGCAGCTGGGGGAATTTGAATTCAGTTAATTAATTGGGAATATAAAGCTAATCTCAGTAATGGTGACCATGAAGCTATCAGATTGTTATAAAAACCCATCTGGGTCACTAATGTCCTTTAGGGAAGGAAGTCTGCTGTCCTTACCTGGTCAGTCCTACATGTGATTCCAGACTCACAGCAATGTGGTTGACTCTGAAATGCCCTCTGAAATGGCCGAGCAAGACACTAAGTTCAATTAGGGATGGGCAACAGATGCTGGTCTTGCCCAGTGATGCCCACCTCCCATGAAAGAATAAACAAAAATCCCTCTGCTTCCTGCACAAAGCACATCCTTTGACACCAGGAATGCAAATTCAGCTGGTGCAGTGGGCACAGCAGATGACTGGTGTTACCTGAATGATACAGGACCTCTCAACTGTGATGCCTATACCTAGGCCAATGGGTAACACTGCAGTGGAGCCAGCACTCATGTCTGACATACACCTGCTATCTCCTCATGGAGTCTGACCATTGAGCCTCCTTTAAAGTCAAACTTGGACAGACAATGAAAGATAAAAGGAGCTTCTCAGTGTTTGACCTTTAGACCTCTGGAACCTTGTGTGATACAGCAGTAAAGGCGGAGGCCCTCTGAAGCATCACAACCTTGATCCTGTTGACAGCATGTCGAGGTGCACCTCAGCATGTCACCCTCATGATTACTGGTAAGAATAATATTACCATTCTTTGTGAGCTCTAGTGCACATAAACACACCAAGCCCTGTACAAGTGTAAGTAAATATTTTCAATAAGTGCTCAGGTGTGCCATAGACAATGTGAGAAGTGTAACCGCGGTAAATCCACAAGAACCAGGAGCAGGAGGTGACCATATGGCTGGCTTGCGCTATTCAATACAATCGTGGCTGTCCTTGACCTTAAACTCCATTTTCCTGCCTGCTCCCCATATCTCAATTCTCTGAGAGACCACAAATCTGTCTCTCCCAGCCATAAATATATTCAACAATGGAGCATCCACAATCCTCTGGGGTGGAGAATCCCAAAGATTCACAATGTTTTAAGTAAAGAAATGTCTCCACATCTCAGTCCTAAATGATCGGCCCCTTATCCTGAGACTGTGCCCCTATGTTTTAGATTCCCCTGACCAGCAGAAACAATTTCCACCTGATCAAACCCCTTCAGAATCTTTGATGTTTCAATGAGATCACATCTCATTCTTCAAAACTCAAGAGAATATTGACCCAAATTACTCAGCCTCTCAACATAGGACATACCCCTCATCCCAGGAGCCAACCTAGTGAACCTTCACTGTACTGCCTCCAATGTAAGTTTATCCTTTCTTAAATGTGGAAACCATAACTACACACAGTGCTCCAGATGTGAAACTCTTTAGTGCTCCGGGTGAAAGGTGCCCTTCACTCTCGCACTCCTACAAAGTGTTTCCCCTATGTTGCCTTGGAGGAGGTGGAGGCAGGCTGAACACTTGCCTGTCTAAGAGGGTGGTGAATTTTTGGAATTCTCTGCCCCAGAGGGTTGTGAAAGCTCAGTCACTGAGTATGTTCAGCACAGAGATTGATAGATTTCTAGGTATTAAAGCATCAAGGGATAATTGGCTAGTGTGGGAAACTGATGTTGAGGCAGGAGATCAGCAATGATCTGGTTGGAAAGCGGAGCAGTCTCGAGGGGCTGAGTAACCTACCCCTGCTCCTATTTAACCCTGTTCCCAAACAGCAATGAGGAGTGAGGTGGCCTGCCTTGTTGTGCAGGCACGCATTGAGGATTTCCTTCAGACTGCAGCCTCTGTATCCCTGCATGGGCAGTTGTTGTTACTGGGACATGTGCAGCAGACGAGGGATCTGGTAGAGGGCTGGGGAGGTAGAGGAAGATGAAGGTGCTGAGGAGCTCCTCAGGAACCGGCACAGTCCTGGGTTGGCCTTCAGATGGGGATGATGGGACTGGCTGCTGGTGCAGCAGTCGTCCATTCCAGAAACTGCTGGGCTAATCGTGTGACCATCCTTAGAGTACACAGCTCCTCATGTATTCCATGGGTGTCAGTGCTCACACTCGGAGCAGACTGATCCAGGCTAGAGGGAGGCCAGCACCCTTTCCTGGCCAAGAGGCTGCTCTTGGAGCCACTCCGAGTGTTGCTGCATGTGTCTCTCCACAAGATTGGCCATTTTCTCATGGTCAGAACTCATGACAGGGATGTGCTCATTCATTCACAGTCCAAGAGCTCCCACTGCCTCAGAGAACTCAGCCAGATGTCCACACATCTGCCCCTGACTGGACAAATATTGTGCCCCAAAAGGTGACTCTTGAGGTTCCACATTCCTGTCCACTGGGACGTCATTGTGTCTTTAATACCTCCTTCAAGACAGACACGTGCACAGATGTCTCTGACTCTGACACCTCCTGCTGCACTCTGGTGTGTTCGCTTTCACTCTGTGCCACCAAGTCTAAACATGTGTCAGAATCATACTCCTCAAAACTGAGTTTTTCTTTTACAAAATGGAAGGAACTGACGTGATCTGGACATTTGGATTCTAACCTGGGATTTTATAAAAGGTCACAAGTTCACCTTATTGGAACTGTCAGCAAGCAGGCCTTATCCAAGCTGTTCCAGTACAGCTACAACACTGGCATCTACCCAGCTAGTGGGAAATTGCCCAGGTATGTCCTGTACACAAAAAGCAGAACAAATCCGACCCGGCCAATTACCGCCCCATCAGTCTACTCTCCATCATCAGTAAAGTAATGGAAGGGGTCATCAACAGTGTTATCAAGCGACACTTGCTTAGCAATAACCTGCTCACTGATGCCCAGTTTGTGTTCCGCTAGGGTCACTCTGCTCCTGACCTCATTATAGCCTCATTCAGACATAGACAAAAGAGCTGAACTCCTGAGGTGAGGTGAGAGTGACAGCCCTTGACATCAAGGCCGTATTTGACCAAGTGTGGCATCAAGGAGCCCGAGCAAAACTGGAGTCAATGGGAATTGGGGGGAAACTCTCTGCTGGTTGGAGTCATACCGAGCATAAAGGAAGATGGTTGTGGTTGTTGGAGGTCAGTCATCTCAACTCCAGGACATCACTGCAGGAGTTCCTCAGGGTAGTGTCCTCGGCCCAACCATCTTCAGCTGCTTCATCAATGACCTTCCTTCCATCATAAGGTCAGAAGTGGGGATGTTCGCTGATGATTGCATAATGTTCAGCGCCATTCACAACTCCTCAGATACTGAAGCAGTCCATGTCCAAATGCAGCAAGACCTGGACAATATCCAGGCTTGGGCTGACAAGTGGCAAGTAACATTTGCACCACACAAGTGCCAGGCAATGACCATATCCAACAAGAGAGAATCCAACCATCTCCCCTTGATGTTCAATGGCATTACCATCACTGAATCCCCCACTATCAACATTCTGGGTGTTACCATTGACCAGAAACTGAACTGGACTAGCCATATAAATACTGTGGCTACTAGAGCAGGTCAGAGGCTGGGAATCCTGTGACGAGTAACTCACCTCCTGACTCCCCAAAGCCTGTCCACCATCCACAAGGCATAAGTCAGGAATGTGATGGAATACTCTTCACTTACCTGGATGAGTGCAGCTCCCTCAAGAAGCTTAACACTATCCAGGACAAAGCAGCCCATTTGATTGGCACCACATCCACAAACATTCACTCCCTCCACCATCGATGCACAGCAACAGCAGTGTGTACCATCTACAAGATGCACTGCAGGAATTCACCAAGGCTCCTTCAACAGCACCTTCCAAACTCATGACCACTAACATCTAGAAGGATAAGGGCAGCAGATAGATGGGAACACCACCTAAAAGTTCCCCTCCAAGTCACTCACCATCTGACTTGGAAATATGTCACCGTTCCTTCACTGTCGCTGAGTCAAAATCCTGGAACTCCCTCCCTAACAGCACTGTGGGTGTACCTACACCACATGGACTGCAGCGGTTCAAGAAGGCAGCTCACCCCCACCTTCTCAAGGGCAACTAGGGATGGGCAATAAATGCTGGCCCAGCCAGCGAAGTGCACATCCGATAAATGAATAAAACATACGCCTGACCGATATGATACTTGAAGAGATCTGATTGTTTGTTTTGAACAGCATTCACTTTAACTGATGGAGAAAAAAGCTGAAAAGGAAGGTCGGTAACTTGCTGGAACTCACATGCATGAGAAGGAAACAAACTTGAGTTGTGAACCTGCTTTTTTTGAAGGCAGTCTTACTGGAAGACGAGCTGAGGAAGGAATGCTCCTTCTTTACCTTGCCTGAAATTGTGTGTGGCTATCAACCTGTAGCTGGAGAACCATCATCTGAGTGTAACCGGTCTGCATTTGGAGCTGCAAAGCTGAGACCAGTTGGTGAGAATTTCCAGACGTGTCCACTGGGACCATCCCCGTCTGCACACGAGGGAACTCCAGATCTACAGCGTTGAGTCCCTGCTGATTTTATCCTTTATTTTATACCACCCATACTCCAAAGCCCATCTCTGCAGAGAGACTCTGTATGTTTGTCCTTTGTTTGTCTGTGTGCGTGTGTGTGTGCTGGTGAATTCTTTAGAAAGAGATAATTATACTTCCCTATTAAAATTGTGTGTTAACTATTACTGAGTATTTGAAAGAAGCCTGGTCAGTCTCTTTCTTCTGGTTGTGAGAGGCACAGGGATACAATTGGCCATTTCGGTGAGAAAATGAAACATTGTGGGGCAATGGGGCTTTATAATTCACGCACTCCTCCCATCCCGGTTGTAACACATGCCACATTCTTCTGAAGTGTTGTGTTTGAGTTAGCAGCATGTGGCTTCTCAGGTGTGATGCAGCCTCCTTGTACAGCTCTTCCTCCCTTTGAGGCCTGAGGGACAATCTGACCTGGTTTGTGGGGGTTGGGTGTTGGGGAGTGTGAGGCAGCTGAGCTGGGACCTATGTGATTCACAAAAGGAGTCAAAGTGAAAACACGCTCTGATGCACGCCACTGTGTTTAACCATGCTCGCACTGTTAGTCTAATTCAACCCCACCCATGCACTCACTCTCATGCCAACATCTTCTTGTGCCCAGCGAAGTGACAGCAAAGCCATGACCACCATGCACCAAGGTGATTTCAACTTAGCCTTCATCACCTGCTAATGGCAACTCACCATCACCATCACCAGTTGTTCAGAGTCACTGGCAATCTCCATGGGTTCATACTGGACTGGAAACGTTAACTCTGTTTCTCTCTCCACAGATGCTGTCAGACCTGCTGGGTTTTTCCAGTGGTTTTATTTTGAATTTCAAATCTCCATGGTCATCTGTTCAATGGGATAAATGTGTCTCAGCCAGGCTGACCCAGCCTCAGTCTGGGCCATCTCCAAGGTGTTCTTCAGCCTTTCCGATTGCATTGACAACATGAGTTGATGTTAGCCTGATATATTGTGCATGGAGGGATATTGCTCATTCATGTGTTCTGTGCACAACTACATGGACAGCTTACACTTACAAGTCTTGATGCTAAAGCCAGATCTCGCAGCTGAGATGCAACCGTTAGATTTAACTCTTCCCTTGGAGCTCTGTGTGGATGAGCCAAGCCACTCACCTTATTGGGGGGTTTGCGTTGGGGGAGTTTGTGCTGGGGGGGGTTTGTGTTGAGTTGGAGGCTGGGGGCAGGGTTAGGGTGGGTGAGGTGGGATTTGGATTTGGGGTTTTGTGTTGGGGGGTTTGGGTTGGGGCGGGGTTTGGGCTGGGGGGTTTGGATTGGGGTGGGGTTTATGTTGGGAGAGGTGGGTGATGTTGAGCACAATCATAAATTCTGATCTCAATGTTCCTATCTTGTGTCTTCTGTCAGGTGTTGGTGGCTGTCCAGTTGGCCTGGAGTATGTGGATTGTGCCAATAAATGTCCTCGAGCCTGCATAGATTTCCAGAGTGGAATAGTTTGCTCTGACTCTGGAGTGTGTGAAGCTGGTTGTCGTTGTCCTGATGGTGAGTGGCTATGATCATTCCGTCGCTACTAATAGGGTCCCTGGCTAAAGGGCTGGAGTTCCCATTCTATTTATGCAAGCGCAAACATGGGAAAGAACAGTTTCCATGGCCCCAAGACAGCCCACAGCACTTTGCAGCCAATGAACTACTAAAGTGTCATCACTGTTGTAATATGAACTGATAAACTGGGAGCAGGTGTGGGCCATTTGGCTCCTTGAGCCTGCTCTGTCTTTCAATCAGATCATGGCTAAGAATTTAGCTACCCCAGCCACAAAAATACTCATTGACCCAGCCTCCACTGCTCTCCAAGGAAGAGAATTCCAAAGATTCATCACCCTCTGAGAGAAAAAACTTCTCCTCATCTGTCTTCATTGGGAGACCCCTTATTTTTAAACTGTGCCCCCTAGTTCTAGTCTCTCCCTCCCAGGGAAACATCCTCTCCACGTCCACTCTGTGAAATCCCCTCAGGATCTTATGTGTTTCAGTAAGATCACCTCTTATTCTTCTAAACTCCAGTGGATACAGGCCCAGCCTGTCCAACCTTTCCTCATAAGATATTCCCCCCCCATCCCAGGTATCAGTCGAGTGAACCTTCTCTGAACTGCGCCCAACGCATTTATATCCTTCTCTGAACTGCGCCCAACGCATTTATATCATTCTCTGAACTGCGCCCAACGCATTTATATCCTTCTCTGAACTGCTCCCAACGCATTTATATCCTTCTCTGAACTGCTCCCAACGCATTTATATCCTTCTCTGAACTGCTCCCAACGCATTTATATCCTTCTCTGAACTGCTCCCAACGCATTTATATCCTTCTCTGAACTGCTCCCAACGCATTTATATCCTTCTCTGAACTGCTCCCAACGCATTTATATCCTTCTCTGAACTGCTCCCAACGCATTTATATCCTTTCTTAAATAAGCAGACTAAAGCTGTACACAGTATTCCAGATGTGGTCTCACCAATGCCTGTACAACTGGAGCAGAACACCCCTACTTTTATATTCCCCTCCTCTTGCAATATACAGCAACATTCCATTTGTCTTCCTAATCGCCTGCTGTACTTGCAAACTAACCTTTCCTGATTCATGTACCAGGACACCCAGATCCTTCTGTACTTCAGTTCTACAATCTCTCTCGATTTAAATAATTTGCTGCTTCCCTATTCTTCCTGCCAAAGTGGACACGTTCACATTTTCCCACATTATATTTCATCTGCCAATTTTTTGCCTACTTCCTTAACTTATCTATATCCCTTTGCAAACTCCTTATGTCCTCTTCACAACTTACTTTCCTACCTATCTTTGTATCATCAGCAAATTTATGAACCATACATTCGGTCCCTTCAGTCCCTTCATCCAAGCCATTAATACAAATTGTAAATAACAAAAGCAAAAACAAAAATACCTGGAAAAACTCAGCAGGTCTGACAGCATCTGTGGAGAGGAACACAGTTAACGCTTCGAGTCCGTATGACTCTTCAACAGAACTAAGGAAAAATAGAAGAGAGGTGAAATATAAGCTGGTTTAAGGGGGGGGGGTGGGACAGGTAGAGCTGGATAGAGGGCCAGTGATAGGTGGAGATAACCAAAAGATGTCATAGACAAAAGGACAAAGAGGTGTTGACGGTGGTGATATTAGCTAAGAAATGTGCTAATGGGGACGTTAAGGATAGAAAGCAGGATGAGCAAGGGACAGATAGCCCTAGTGGGGGTGGGGTGGGGGGAAGGGATTGAAATAGGCTAAAATGTAGAGATAAAACAATGGATGGAAATACATTTAAAAATAATGGAAATAGGTGGGAGAAGAAAAATCTATATAAATTATTGGAAAAAAGGGGGATCGGAAAGGGGGTGATGAAGGAGGAGAGAGTTCATGGTCTAAAATTCTTGAACTCAATAGACAACTGCAGGACAATTAAGGGAAGCCAACATGGATGTATTAAGGGAAATCATGTTTAACTAATTTGCTGGAGTTTTTTGAGGAAGTAACAAGGAGGGTTGATAAAGGAAATGCTGTTGATGTGGTGTATATGGTTTGAGACAGTATCACACAACAGACTTGTGAGCAAAGTTCTATCTCATGGAATAAAAGGGAGAGTCGGCACTTGGACAAGAAATTGACTGAGTGACAGGAAACGGAGCAGTGATAAAGTTATTTTTGAAGCTTGAGAACAGTTTGTAGTGGAGTTCCACAGGGGTCAGTGTTGGGACCCTTGCTCTTCCTGATATATATTAATGACCTAGACTGTGGTGTGCAGGGCATGATTTCAAAATTTGCGAATGATATGAAGATTAGAAACGTTATCAACTGTGATGGGGAAAGTCTTGAACTTCAAAAGCAGTAACTGTTTGTAGCTCGAGGAACTTCGGATCCGAGCTAAGGATCTGGAGTCTGAGTTGCAGATATTGCGTCACATCAGGGAGGGGAAAGTTACCTGGACACTCTGCCCCAGGAGGCGGTCACACCCCTCAGATTAGGTCATTCAAACTTGGTCTGTGATCAGAGACAGGAGGGTGTGACTGCAGGTGAAGCAGGTTTGGGAACCCAGGGGGTAGCATTCGAGGAGCCTCAGCCCCTGCAACTGTCCAACAGTTATAAGGTTCTTGCAAGCTGTGTGGACGAGAGCAGGGACTGCAGGGAGGATGAGCAAACTGACCTCGGCACCATGGTACAGGGAGACAGTCAAGTGGGGGTAGGAAATAAGAACGTAGTAGTGGGACCCAAGTTTCTCACTCTAAAACTGATTGCTAAATTCTACCATACTATGGTCAAGGAGGCTGTGAGGGCGTCCTTGAAGCATTTCCTCTGCCCTCCTGGGGCTCACTTGCCATGCTGAAGCTCCGAGTAGAGCGCTTGTTTTGGGAGTCTCATGTCAGGAGCCGATCAAGCGTAGTCAATGCTTCGATGCTGGGGGTGTTGGCCTGAGTGAGAACACTGACGTTGGTGCACCCATCCTGCCAATGGATTTGCAGGATCTTGCGGAGTCAGCGCTGGTGGGACTTCTCCAGAGTTTTGAGGTGCCTGCTGTTGTAGCCCGCGTCTCTGAACCATATTGGAGGGCGAGTATCACTATTGCTCTGTAGACCATGAGCTTGGTGCCAGGTTTGAGGTACTGGTCTTCAAACACTCTCTTCCTCAGGCAGCTGAAAGCTCCGCTGGCACACTGAAGGTGGTATTGAACCTTGTCGTCAATGTCTGACCTTGTTGACAGGCGGCTCCCAAGGTTTGGAAAGTGGTCCATGTTGTCCAAGGGCTGGTGGTGGATTTTGATATCCAAGGCTGGGGAGTGTTGTGCAGTGTAGATGGGGCAGGTTGGTAGGGGGCCTTTATCTTACGGATGTTTAGTGTAAGGCCTGTGCTCTCGTACATCTCGGTGAAAGTGTTGACAAATACTTGGAGCTTGGTCTCCGAGTGTTCGCAGACGCAAGCATTGCCTCTATATGTAGTTCAATGACAGAGGACGGGATGACCTTGAATATGCAATAAATGGGAGGATACTGAGATGTGTAGAGGAAGTGAGGGACCTTGGAGTGAATATCCAAAGATCATTTGTAAAATAAGACCAGTTACCGATTCACTCTGGCCCATTACACTCTCCTATCCTGGCAATCTTACCCCACAAAACCTGCTTACAGTAAACTTCCATTAGCAACAAAATAAACACAACTCCAGCCTCTGTTCACAAGATAATTATGAATGACAAAGGTTATCGAGCCCAGCTTGCCTCATCCATCCAGAATGGCACATGAATGTATTTATTAGGAGCAGGAGTAGGCCACTCTGCCCCTTGAGCCTGCTCCGTCATTTGATAACATTGCCTATGTTGTAGCAGTGACGATATTCAGAAGTTTTAATTGGCTGTGAAGCGTTTTGAGACATCATGAAAGATACTGTATAAATGTAGATTTTGACTTTCTTTCATTACATCAGCGATGATGGTGTAGTGGTATTGTCACTCGACTAGTAATCAAAAGACCTGGGTTAATCCTCTGGTACCTGGGTTCGAATCCCACCATGGCAGATGGTAAAATTTGAATGATGACTGTGAAATCATTGTCAATTGTTCTTAAAAATCCATCTGGTTCACTAATGCCCTTCTTTCTATAGACACATAGTCACAATGTGACTGACTCTTAAAAATGGCCACTTAGTTGTCACCACCACCTTCTGAGGAGTAACTAGGGATGGGCAATTAATGTGGCCCAGACAGAGTGAGTGTAACACTGGTAAAATTGGAGGCCCAATACTGATTATCTAAGAGTAATTAATCACAGAGCAATCAGTCTTCTATAGGCATATAAATAGTAAAAAGAGGTGTAGGGCTGATCATGGACCTAAAAGGGAATTTACATATGGATGAAGGGGCCATGGCTGAGGTATTAAATGAATCCTTTGCATCCGTCTTTACCAAGGAGGTAGATGCTACCCAGGCCATGGTGACAGATGAGGAAACTCTGCCACTGGAAGGATTCAAAGGACTATCGGTACTTAAAGTTGACGAGGCAGCGGGACCGGATGAAATGCATCCAAGGATATTGAAGGAAGTGAGAGTAGAAATTGCAGGGGCACTGGCCATAATCTTTCAGTCTTCCCTAGACTCAGGGGAGGTGCCAGAGGACTGAAGAATTGCAACATTACGCTCTTGTTCAAAATAGGTTGTAAGGATAAGCCCAGCAATTATAGACCAGTCAGTTTAACTTCAGTGATGGGCAAGATTCTAGAAACAATTATTCGGGATAGAATTAGTAGTCACATGGAAAAATATGGGTTGATAAGGAGGAGCCAGCATGGATTTCTAAAGGGGAATCATATTTAACTAACTTGCTGGAGTTTTTTGAAGAGGTAACAGAAAAGGTCGATGAGGGTAATGCTGTTGATGTGGTGTACATGGACTTTCAAAAGGCATTCGACACAGTGCCACACAACAGACTTATGAGAAAAGTTATTACTCATGGAACAAAAGGGACAGTAGCAACGTAGATAGAAAATTGGCTGAAAAATAGGAAACAGAGAGTAATGGTTAATGGATATTTTTCAGGCTGGAGGAAGGTTTGTAGTGGAGTTCCCAGGGGTCAGTATTGGGACCCTTGCTTTTCCTGATATAAATTAATAATCTGGATCTTGGTGTGCAGGGGACAATTTCAAAGTTTGCAGATGATATGAGGCTTGGGAGTGTTGTGAACTGCGAGAAGGGCGGTGTGAAACTTCAGGAGAACATAGATAGAGTGGGCAGATAGGTGGCAGATGAAGTTCAATGTGGAGAAGTGTGAAGTGATGCATTTTGGTAGGAAGAACATGGACAGACAATATAAAATAAGGGGAGAAATTTTGAAGGGGGTGCAGGAGCAGAAAGAGCTGGGTGTATATGTTCATAGATCATTGAAGGTGGCAGGACAGTTGGAGAAAGCAGTTAATAAAGCATAGAGTATCCTGGGCTTTATTAATAGGAGCATAGAGTACAAGATCTGGGAGGTTATGCTGAATTTATATAAGACACTCGTTAGACCTCAGCTGTAGTATTGTGTACAGTTCTGGGTGCCACATTATAGGAAGGATGTGAACACATTGGAGAGAGTTCAGAAGAGGTTTACAAGAATGGTTCCAGGGATGAGAAACTTCAGCTATGAGGGTAGATTGGAGAGGTTGGGACTGTTCTCCTTGGAGAGGAGAAGGCTGAGAGGAGATTTGATAGAGATGTTCAAAATCATGAGGGGGCTGGACAGAGTAGATAAGGAGAAGCTGTTCCTGCTCGTAAAAGGATCAAGAACGAGAGGGCACAGATTTAAAGTGATTTACAAAAGAAGCAAATGGCATGTGAGAAAAAACTTTTTCACACAGCGAGTGGTTTGGGTCTGGAATGCACGGCCTGGAAGTGTGGTGGAGGCAGGTTCAATCGAAACATTCAAGAGGGAATTAGATGATTATTGCATAGAAACTATGTGCAAGGATGCGGGGGAAACTCAGGACAATGGCACTAAGTCATAATGCTCATTTGGAGAGCCAGTGCAGACACGATGGGCCGAATGGCCTCCTGTCCTGTTAAAATCCTGTGATTCTGTGATTCTTGAACTGATGTTAGGAAAGTGCCTACAAATAAATCACTACATTTACAAAACGATTCAACTCTTTAATTAATATAATATTACCATTCAAGGGCAATTAGGGATGGGCAATATACTCTGGCCAAGCCAGAGGCACCCACATCCCATCAATGAATAAAGAAAAAATTCTGACTTTTCTGGCACCAGCCCACAATATATATAAATGGCACCTGCCCTTTTACGCTATAAACACTATGTCCAGGATTTATCTATGAGCAGCTTAGGAACAATGTAGTTTGAACTTTTGATCTGAACTTTTCAGAGAAGAATGAAACATGGTGCATAACGTCAGTGTGGCCTTAACTCAAGAACAGGATTGTTTCCCCTTCCCTCAGAATCTGTCATACAAATTGTACATTGTGAATTTACAGCCTAAAGTGTAAACATGTAATTAATAAATAAGAAACTCCAACATCAAAAAGAGTGAAAACCCCACCCAACACCAACCCCCAGTCTCTCCCCATGCCACCCCAATACCCCCAACCTCCAAACTCCCCCACCCCACCTACCCAACCTCCAAACTCCCCCTAAATCCCAAACATCCCCAACCCTTCCAACCCTTCCCCCATACTCCCATTCTCTCACTCCTCCATCACCCCCAAAACTCCCCCCATCTCCAACCCCCACCCTCCAACCTCCCCCAACCATCACCCCCCACCGACCATCTCTCTCCCACCCCACCCCCCCCAACATCAATTTCCTGAAAAGTATAAACTTTACTCACCATTTTCTGAGCAGGAACTCTCTCAGTTGCTGTGCTCTACTGTTGACCTTCGGGCAGCTTTGTGGTTTTCTGACTGGCTTTGCAAATAAAAATTGGAACCACGAAGCAGCCTGAAGCAACAGCTGTAGCAACTCAGAGAAAGTGACCCGATGGACCAGCTTTTAAAAAATCTGAACTCTCAGACTGGCGATATTTTTAAAGTCAGTCTATCAGGCCTGCATTCTGGCTGCTCAGGCTGGGGGACAACAAGTAACTCCCGAGTTTATTCTGCACCGCCTCTCCTGGGTCCTGATGAGAGGGTAGTGAAGGCAGAAACTTTCAACTCATTTAAAAGATGTCTGGGTTTAAAGGATGTCTGGGTTTATGAGGTGTCTGGGTTTATGAGGTGTCTGGGTTTGCACCCAAAAGTTCCGGAATCTGCAGGGCTGCGGACCAAATGCTGGAAAGTGGGATCAGGCTGAGGGGCTCCTTTTTCAGCGAGAACAGACACGATGGGCTGAGTGGCCTCCTTCTATGCCATAAACTTTCTATGATTCTAACAAGGGGACACAACCTTAAAATTAGACACAGGCCTTTCAGGGGTGATGTCAGGGAACGTTTCATACAAAGGGGAGTGGCAATCGCAAACTCTTTCCCAAAAAGCTGTTGAGACTGGAAATGTGAAAGGTTCCTCTGCTGTTTGCAGGTTACCTCGAGCAGGATGGTGTCTGTGTGGCTCCCTGGCAATGCCAGTGCACTGATACACTCGGACAAACCTGGGCACCAGGGAGTATGCGGCATATCGACTGCAACAACTGCACGTGTGCTGAGGGACAGATTACCTGCTCAAATAACACCTGCCCAACCTCGGACTGTTCCTGGAGTCAATGGTCCACCTGGTCCTCGTGCAGCATCAGCTGTGGCATTGGGATTCGATCGCGGTTCAGGTGAGACATCTTGGAAATCAGCAGTTGGTGAGAGGTGGGGAAGTGTTTAATACAAATGGTTGGTGGAACAGGGAATTCTCCACCAGAAACTTTCTGAAAGTTTATAAACAGCAATGTCTTAAAGCCAAAGGGAGATCCCACGGCAAAGGGCAGCCAGGTCATTTAGTCTACTGACCCTTGTTATGGTGACATGCTACCAGGTGAAGGGAAGTGGCGATGGGGGAGGGACTGTATTGGAAATGGTTGTAGGAGGAACTGTTAGGAGAGATGGGTGAAGTAGGCGAGCGAATGGAGGAACTGAGGGAATGTTTGGTGAAAGGAGAAGCCTTGTCAGTGTTTTGGGAGCAGAGTTATGGAGGTTATCTACCCTTCCTTCTCATCTCATGCATCTGTTGCCTACCCCTGTACTGTGTCATGTTCTCTCTCTCAACCCTTAGCCCTATATCCCCATCCCACACTCCCTCTTTACTTGCCCCATCCCACCTGCTCACCCAGTCTCCCCTTATTTCCTTGTCCTCATCTGACTGAGTCCACATCCAAATTACTGTTTTCTTCCTCTCCCATTCTCAATCTGTGCTCCCCTCTCCTCAGCCCCTCATTCACATTCTCTCAGAGCACTGAGCAGGGAGCCAAGATGGGAGATGCAAGGAAAAGGTTGGTGAAGGGGAGAGTGGGGAGAGGGGTGGATGCAGGGCAAAAGGTCACTGTGGAGAAGGTTGAGTGGGCAAAGGGTAGAGGGGACTTAGAAAGAGTGAATGTGCAAGGGGACTGTGGATGCTGGGGGAGAGGGGAAACTGGGGAGACAAAAGGGAAGCAGTAGGTATGGGGAAGGGGAAGATACAGTGTGTGCAGAGTTGGGTGGGCATGGGGAGGGGGATGAGGGAGGCATGGGGGAGGGAAACATATTGTGGGCATGGGGATGCGTTGTGGTTTGTGTGCACTGAAAGTGGGGAGAGGGAGGTGGGATGGACGGGGAGAGGGAGGTGGGATGGGCGGGGAGAGAGAGAGGGAGGTGGGATGGACGGGGAGAGGGAGAGGGAGGTGGGATGGACGGGGAGAGGGAGGCGGGATGGGTGGGGAGAGGGAGGCGGGATGGGTGGGGAGAGGGAGGCGGGATGGGTGGGGAGAGGGAGGCGGGATGGGTGGGGAGAGGGAGGCGGGATGGGTGGGGAGAGGGAGGCGGGATGGACGGGGAGAGGGAGGCGGGACGGACGGGGAGAGGGAGGCGGGACGGACGGGGAGAGGGAGGCGGGACGGACGGGGAGAGGGAGGCGGGACGGACGGGGAGAGGGAGGCGGGATGGACGGGGAGAGGGAGGCGGGATGGACGGGGAGAGGGAGGCGGGATGGACGGGGAGAGGGAGGCGGGATGGACGGGGAGAGGGAGGCGGGATGGACGGGGAGAGGGAGGCGGGATGGACGGGGAGAGGGAGGTGGGATGGACGGGGAGAGGGAGGTGGGATGGACGGGGAGAGGGAGGTGGGATGGACGGGGAGAGGGAGGTGGGATGGACGGGGAGAGGGAGGTGGGATGGACGGGGAGAGGGAGGTGGGATGGACGGGGAGAGGGAGGTGGGATGGACGGGGAGAGGGAGGTGGGATGGACGGGGAGAGGGAGGTGGGATGGACGGGGAGAGGGAGGTGGGATGGACGGGGAGAGGGAGGTGGGATGGACGGGGAGAGGGAGGTGGGATGGACGGGGAGAGGGAGGTGGGATGGACGGGGAGAGGGAGGTGGGATGGACGGGGAGAGGGAGGTGGGATGGACGGGGAGAGGGAGGTGGGATGGACGGGGAGAGGGAGGTGGGATGGACGGGGAGAGGGAGGTGGGATGGACGGGGAGAGGGAGGTGGGATGGACGGGGAGAGGGAGGTGGGATGGACGGGGAGAGGGAGGTGGGATGGACGGGGAGAGGGAGGTGGGATGGACGGGGAGAGGGAGGTGGGATGGACGGGGAGAGGGAGGTGGGATGGACGGGGAGAGGGAGGTGGGATGGACGGGGAGAGGGAGGTGGGATGGACGGGGAGAGGGAGGTGGGATGGACGGGGAGAGGGAGGTGGGATGGACGGGGAGAGGGAGGTGGGATGGACGGGGAGAGGGAGGTGGGATGGGTGGGGAGAGGGAGGTGGGATGGGTGGGGAGAGAGAGAGGGAGGTGGGATGGACGGGGAGAGGGAGAGGGAGGTGGGATGGACGGGGAGAGGGAGGCGGGATGGACGGGGAGAGGGAGGCGGGATGGACGGGGAGAGGGAGGCGGGATGGACGGGGAGAGGGAGGTGGGATGGGTGGGGAGAGGGAGGCGGGATGGACGGGGAGAGGGAGGCGGGATGGACGGGGAGAGGGAGGCGGGATGGACGGGGAGAGGGAGGTGGGATGGACGGGGAGAGGGAGGTGGGATGGACGGGGAGAGGGAGGTGGGATGGACGGGGAGAGGGAGAGGGAGGTGGGATGGACGGGGAGAGGGAGGCGGGATGGGTGGGGAGAGGGAGGCGGGATGGGTGGGGAGAGGGAGGCGGGATGGGTGGGGAGAGGGAGGCGGGATGGGTGGGGAGAGGGAGGCGGGATGGACGGGGAGAGGGAGAGGGAGGCGGGATGGACGGGGAGAGGGAGAGGGCGGTGGGATGGACGGGGAGAGGGAGAGGGAGGTGGGATGGACGGGGAGAGGGAGAGGGAGGTGGGATGGACGGGGAGAGGGAGGTGGGATGGACGGGGAGAGGGAGGTGGGATGGACGGGGAGAGGGAGGTGGGATGGACGGGGAGAGGGAGGTGGGATGGACGGGGAGAGGGAGGTGGGATGGACGGGGAGATGGAGGTGGGATGGACGGGGAGATGGAGGTGGGATGGACGGGGAGAGGGAGGTGGGATGGACGGGGAGAGGGAGGTGGGATGGACGGGGAGAGGGAGGTGGGATGGACGGGGAGAGGGAGGTGGGATGGACGGGGAGAGGGAGGTGGGATGGACGGGGAGAGGGAGGTGGGATGGACGGGGAGAGGGAGGTGGGATGGACGGGGAGAGGGAGGTGGGATGGACGGGGAGAGGGAGGTGGGATGGACGGGGAGAGGGAGGTGGGATGGACGGGGAGAGGGAGGTGGGATGGACGGGGAGAGGGAGGTGGGATGGACGGGGAGAGGGAGGTGGGATGGACGGGGAGAGGGAGGTGGGATGGACGGGGAGAGGGAGGTGGGATGGACGGGGAGAGGGAGGTGGGATGGACGGGGAGAGGGAGGTGGGATGGACGGGGAGAGGGAGAGGGAGGTGGGATGGGTGGGGAGAGGGAGAGGGAGGTGGGATGGGTGGGGAGAGGGAGGTGGGATGGGTGGGGAGAGGGAGAGGGAGGTGGGATGGACGGGGAGAGGGAGGTGGGATGGACGGGGAGAGGGAGGTGGGATGGGTGGGGAGAGGGAGAGGGAGATGGGATGGGCAATGTGTGTTAGAGATGACCCTCTTTGACCCTCTGTTTGCTGCGTAACATTTCTGCTAAACTTTTTGATTTTGTAGAACGCCGACTTCAGGTTCACCTGACAGGAAATGTCAGCAGGAGGAGGCCCAAACCAAACCATGTGACCAAGGCCCATGTCCATTATTGTGCCCCCATGATGACCAGGAGATGCAGCTGGGGGAGAGTTGGTTTGTGGGAGAATGCAAACAATGGTAAGAAACTCAACAGGTCTTTCACCCTAAGAATGTTCCCCACCATCTTCAGATATTCGACAAAAATGAACAAGGAGAGATGGCCAATGAGTTAATCCAGGAGGTAGATTTGGAGGAGGTTGGACCAGGGTGAAGATTTTTTTTCATTCTTTCATGGGATGTGGGTGTCACTGGCAAGACCAGCATTTATTGCCCAACCCTAATTTCTCTTGCACTTGATTGGCTTGCTCAGCCATTTCAGGGGGCAGTTAAGAGTCAACCACACTGCTGTGAGTTAGGAATCACATGTAGGACAGACTAGGTGAGGATGGCAGACTTCCTTCCCTAAAGGACATTAATGAACCATAGGTACAGAGGAACATAGGAGTCCTCGAGCCGGCTCTGCCATTTAACTAGATCATGGCTGACCTTTTATCTCAAAACCATCTCCCTGCACTACCCCCTTAATGTCGTTGGTATCTAGAAATATATCGATCCTGTCTTGAAGATACTTAATGACTGAACTTCCACAGCCCTCTGGGGGAGAGAATTCCAAAGTTTTACTACCCTTGGAGTTAAGAAATTCCTCCTCATCTCGGTCCTAAATGACCGACCAGTTGTCCTGAGATTGTGTCCCCTGGTTCTATACCCCCAGGCAGGGAAGTATCCTTCCTGCATCCTGCACCTATCTTGTCCAGCCCTGTAAGAATTTTGTACACTTCAATGAGATCACCTCTCATTCTTCTAAACTGTAGAGAATACAGGCACAGTTTCCTCAACCTCTTCGCATGGAAAAATCCCACCGTCTCTGTTATCAGTCTGGTAAACCTCTGTTGCACTCCCTCTATGGCAAGTCTGTCCCTCCTTAGGTAAGGAGACCAAAACTGTGCACAATACTCCAGGTGAGGTCACACAAAGACTCTGTACAATTACAGCAAGACAACTTCACCCCTGAACTCAAGTCTTCTCATGGTGAAGGCCATTTGCCATCCTAATTGATTGCTGCATCTGCATGTTACCTTTCAGTGTCTCATGAACAAGGACATGAACACATCCCAACTCTCACGCTTTAAGAAATATTCTGCATTTCTGTTTTTCCCACCAAAGTGGTTAACTTCAAACTATTCCATATTATATACTATCTGGAGTCTTCTTTACTCATTCATGGGATGTGGGCTTCGCTGGCTGGGCCAGCATTTATTGCCCATCCCTAATTGCCCTTGAGAAGGTGGTGGTGAGCTGCCTTCTTGAGCCGCTGCAGTCCATGTGGTATAGGTACACCCACAGTGCTGTTAGGGAGGGAGTTCCAGGATTTTGACCCAGCCACAGTGAAGGAATGGTGATATATTTCCAAGTCAGGATGGTGAGTGACTTGGAGGGGAACTTCGAGGTGGTGGTGTTCCCATGTGTCTGCTGCCCTTGTCCTTCTAGATGGTAGCGGTCGTGGGTTTGGAAGGTGCTGTTGAAGGAGCCTTGGTGAATTCCTGCAGTGCATCTTGTAGATGGTACACACTGCTGCTACTGTGCATCGGTGGTGGAGGGAATGAATGTTTATGGTTGTGGTGCCAATCAAGTGGGCTGCTTTGTCCTGGATGGTGTTGAGCTTATTGAGTGTTCTGGGAGCTGCACTCATCCAGATAACTGGGGAGTATTCCATCACACTCCTGACTGTGCCTTGTAGATGGTAGACAGACTTTGGGGAGTCAGGAGGTGAGTTATTCAACACAGGATTCCCAGCCTCTGACCTGCTCTTGTAGCCACAGTATTTATATGGCTAGTCCAGTTCAGTTTTTGGTCAATGGTAACCCCCAGGATGATGATAGTGGGGTATTCAGTGATGGTAATGTCATTGAACATCAAGGGGAGATGATTAGATTCTCTCTTGTTAAGAACATAAGGTATAAGAACAGAAGTACACCATTCCACCCCTTGAGCCTGCTCCACCGTTCAAAAAGATCGTGGCTGATCCATTTGAGTTTCCAGTTCCACATTCCCATCTAACCCCGATAACCTTTGATTCCCTTGCCTAACAAGAATCTATCTATCTCTGCCTTAAAAATATTCAGTCACCCCGCCTCCAACACCTTCTGAGGCAGAGAGTTCCGAGGTTGCACAACCACCTGAGAGAAAAAATTCTCCTCATCTCTATCCTAAAAAGTGACCCCTAATTTTAAAACACTGCCCCCTACTTCTGGATCCCCCCACAAGAGGAAACTACCTTTCTACGTTCACCTTGCCAAGGCCATTCAGGACCTTATATACTTCAGTGGAAACAAGCCCAGTCTGTCCAACCTTTCCGCAGAAGACAACCCACTCATTCCAGGTATCAATCTAGTAAACCTCCAATGTATTTACATCCTTCCTTAAATAAAGAGACCAAAACTGCACACAGGATTCGAGGTGCGGTCTCATCAATGCCCTGTACAACTGAAACATAACATCCTTACTTTTATGTTCAATCCCTTTCGTAATAAAGGATAGCGTTCCATTAGCTTTCTTAATTACTTGCTGTTGGAGATGGTCATTGCTGACACTTGTGTGGCGTGAATAGTACTTCCCACTTGTCAGCCTGGATATTGTCCAGGTCTTGCTGTATTTGGACATGGACTGCTTCAGTATCTGAGGAGTCGTGAATGGTGCTGAACATTGTGCAATCATCAGTGAACATGCCCACATCTGACCTTACGGTGGAGGGAAGGTCATTGACGAAGCAGCTGAAGATGGTTGGGCCGAGGACACTACCCTGAGGAACTCCTGCAGTGATGTCCTGGAGCTGAGATGACTGACCTCCAACAACCACAACCATCTTCCTTTGTGCTAGGTATGACTCCAACCAGCGGAGAGTTTTCCCCCTGATTCCCATTGACTCCAGTTTTGCTCGGGCTCCTTGATGCCATACGGGGTCAAATGTGGCCTTGATGTCACCCCACATCCGGAGTTCAGTTTTTTTGTCCATGTTTGAACCAAGGCTGCAATGAGGTCAGGAGCTGAGTGGCCCTGGTGGAACCCAAACTGGGCATCGGTGAGCAAGTTATTGCCTACCAAGTGCCGCTTGATAGCACTGTTGATGACCCCTTCCATCTAATGACTGAGAGTAGACTGATGGGGTTGGATTTGTCCAGCTTTTTGTGGACTGGACATACCTAGGTAATTTTCCATGTTGCCGGATAGATACCAGTGTTGGGGCTGTACCACCAGACTATTTTCCTGCACTATTGCCTTATCCCTTCATGTCTGTATCTAGAAATCTATTGATCTCTATCTTGAATATACTCAATAACCGATCATGCACTGCCCTCTGTGGTAGAGAATTCCAAAGACTTACCACCTGAGTGAAGAAATTCCTCCTCATCTCAGCCCTCAATGGCCTACCCCTCATTCTGAGACTGTATCCCCTGATTCTAGACCCCCCCCCAATCAGAGGAAATATCATTGCAGACTCACTTACACCTGCTAGAAGCCACATATATTCACACTCAGGGACATGTCCCTTGCAAACAGAAAGAGCATTTGTGCATTTTTCATCTAAACAAAAGCTTGTCAATGGCAATGCTTCTACCAATCAAGGTTGACTTGCCAACCAATCAGCACTCTCTTCTCATGCAATATAAATAGCTTTTCCCTTTACATTTGGTATTCTTGCTAATCTGTCCTGATGAGTGCAAGATGAAAAGCTTTGACAGCATGTCTCTTTTTTCAGCAATATTCAAGTTCTGTTCTACCAAATGGCTATGATCAGCTTAGTTTCCCTCCTGTCTGAATTCCCTCTTTGGTTCCCACCCCCCTGCCAAGCTGGTCTAAACTAGCTGAAGGGAGTTTGGGTGAGGCTGTGAACAGATGGCTTTCCACAATCACATTGGATTGTGTGGAACATTTGAGCAGCCAGCTGGTAATGTGTAGCTTTTTCAGTCTCTGGGTTCCAGGATTATTGAACTGATGGATTTGACATTATTACAGCTAAGGACAAACACACAGTACTGAGAGGAAACAGGACATTGGGAAGCAGGGATTTTGGAATTATTTTATGAAAACATTCTTAGGAAAAATAACTTGGAAATCAAACTTAGAAATAGCTCTGAAGGATAATAAAAAAATACAAATGTTCCAGGGAGCTAGTCTCAAAGAGTCACTCTGAGAAAAGTATGAGAAAGAGAAGTGGAAATTAACCTGAATGAGAAATAAGATGAAGAGCAATTGACTTAGAGACAGAATATAGAATAACGTTCGGCATGAATTAGAGGCTGTCATTTTATGACATGATAAAACTCTAAAGAAACAACAGCAAAAACAACAAAGGACATTAGGGTTAGTGTGAGGCTACAACAGTTAATGCCTTTCTCCTGTAATTCGAGCACCCTGTGAGAATGCAGTTCAGTGAATGTAGCTTCATATTTGAGGGTTTTATATAGTGGTTGCCATCTCTGTAATCCTCTCCAGCCACTCAACCTTTGAGATATCTGTGCTGCTCTAATTCTGATCTCTTGAGTTTCCCATTTTAATCACTCCACAATTGGAGGCTGTGCCTTCAATTTCTGATAACTCTTGAGCTTTAGGGAAAATCCTGTATTTCTTTTGGGAATGTCCCTTCAAGACCAAAGTAAAACTAGGATAATTCTGGAAAAGAGAGTAATTAGTTTTCCTGGGTATGAGGTCATTAGACTTTTGAGAAATGCCCATGTAACCTGAGGTTGCTATGTGGATGAAAGTTAAAAATGCAAAGTGTTAATATACAGCCAAATTACATCTGGTCTCAGAACCCAGAAAGACAGATATCTGTATATGGAACAGACCAGAGCAGACACTTATACAAGAAGCCGTGTGTGTAATACAATTGAAAAGAACAGAAAGCTGAAGACAAGCAGTGCAGGGATTGTGGATTGGACAAGACTATTGCTGATGTTTCAGTTTTGTTAGAGCCAATGAGACCATTTAGAGAGGTTGGAGAAGAGAGCCTCTGGGGATTCAATGCCATCAAGCTGGCACTGAACCTAGCTAAGGAGGTTCTGCAGGGGTGTGCTCTGGGTGTCAATCCTACCTGAGAACTTTGAATGGATTATGGCCACCAGTGAAAGCAACTTGAGGACCAAATCCATTGGATGGGAAGTGAGAGACCCAATACAGTGAAGGCTGAGTTAGAAAGACTGTGAGATTGCTCGTGGTCCCACAATTGTGCGGGAAGTAATTGCGCTTGTAATTACATGAGGCATCTCCTTTTTGTATTTTATTATTTAAAGTGAAATATTCCTTATGTTTGAAATATTCTTAACCTGTTAACTAGTGTTTGAATTCTGCTGATTTTAAATTGTTTTGTTACAGTAAATGTTTTAAAAAGTGAACCTTGCCGTTGAGCTGAAATGTTAAGCCTGTTTCTTTCCACAGACGCTGCTGGATCTGCTGAGTACTTCCAGCATTTTCTGTTTTTATCTCAGATTTCCAGCATCTGCAGGATTTTGTTTTTGTATAGAGAGAGCAGCTTTGACTGACCCAGTGGTTCATTATGCAGCCGACTGTCCTTACAGTGTTTCTTTTTACAGCTTATGCACCCCTGAGGGAATCTACTGCCAACCCCTGGACTGTAAAGGTAAGACAGCAAGTTTGTTCTGGAATACACATGTTGGGAAGTGTCTCCAGCTGTTCCAGCTCGATCTCAGGAATTCCAAAGGCAGCTGGAGTCACTGCAGATCATCAGAGAGGGTGGGAGTTTCCTGGATCGTATGTTCCAGGAGGCAGTCACCCCACAGGCAGTGCGAGTTTAGGATAGCAGAAGAAGAGCCATCAGGAAGAGTAGGAAGAGGCAGGAAGTACAGGAAGTCTTCAAGGTGTGTGCCAGTGTCAAACATACTCAGTACTGGAGTCTGCTGGGAGTGAGGATAACCTGAAGGAGAGCAGCCTAGACCATGGCATCAATGGGCCAAGGACTGTACAGGAGGGAACAGCAGAGAGTAGAAACACACTCGTTATAGAGATCCTATAGTCAGAGAGTAAACTAGTGAGAAACAGAAAAACTGACTGTAAAAGCTTCAATAGGTAAAAAGAAGATTAGCAAAAACAAATATGGGTCCATTACGATCGGAGTCAGGAGGATGTATAATGGGGAATAAAGAAATGGCAGAGAATCTAAACAAATACTTCATGTCTGTCTTTATGGAGGGAGATACTAAAAACCTCCCTGAAATAATGTAGAATCAAGGGAATAGTGTAAATGAGGAACTGCAAGATATTAACATTAGTTAAAAAAAAAGGACTAGAGAAATTAATGGGACTTAAAGTAGATAAATCACCTGGACCTGATGATCTACATCCCAGAGTGCTGAAAGAGGTGGCTGTAGAGGTCACCTTTCAAAATTCTATAGATTCTGGAATGGTTCCTGCAGGATCTTCAAGTGTAAATTCATTTACCTTTGGAAAGTTATTGTTGAATCTGCTTCTAATGCCTTTTCAGGCTCCAGGTCACAACACATCTTGATTATCTCCATCAAGCCTCCCCCTAATCGTTTCTGCTTTTAAGAAGAACAGCTTCCCTTGTATCTAAACATAACTGTAGTTTCTCATCCCTGGATCCATTCTAGTAAATCTGCTCTGCACCCTTTCCAAAATCTCAACATTCTTCCTAAAGTGTTGCCCAGAATTGAACACATTACTCCAGCTGAGAGCTCACCAGTGTTTTAAAAGGTTTAACATAACTTCCTTGTTTTTGTGCTCTATATAACCAGCTAAAACGTCAAGGATCCCAGAATCACAGAATTATTACAATGCAGAAGGAGGCCATTTGGCCCATCATGTCTGCACCAGATCTCCAAATGAGCCACTCACCTAGCACCATTTTCCTACCTTCTCCCCGTAACCCTGCACATTCTTCCTTTCCCAGCTAGCTAGAAATGTTAAAACGGAGAGCAAAAGTTTCAAAGAAAAAGAGTAAGTAAAGTGAGTGTTGGTTCTCTAGAGAGTGACAGTGGGGAGTTAATAGTAGATAATAAGGAAATGGCGGAAGAACTGAACAAATATTTTGCTCCTGTATTCACTATACAGAATATTAAAAAAACATTTCAGTAACAGCTGCAAATCAGGTGGTGAATGGGAGAGAGGGACTTGGTTAAATTGAAATCTCCAGGGAAGCGGTACTGAGTAAATTGATGGAGCTACGGGCTGGAACGTTTCCGGGTCCTAAGGACTTAAAAGAGGTGGCTAATGAGGTAGTTGATGCACTGGTGTTAACTTTCCAAAATTCGCTAGATTCTGGAAAGGTTCCATCAGATTGGAAAGTAGTAAATATAATCCCTCTATTCAAGAAGGGAGGGAGGCAGAAAACAGGAAACTATAGGCCAGTTAGCTTGACATCTGTCGTGGGGAAGTTATTAGAATCGATCGTTAAGGAGGTTATAGCTAGGCCCTTAGAAGAGCTCAAGGCAATCAGAAAGAGTCAGCATGGTTTTGTGAAAGGAAAATCATGTTTAACCAATTTATTGGAGTTTTTTGAAGGAGTAACATGCGCAGTGGATAAAGGGGAGCCTGTAGACGTGCTGTACTTGGATTTCCAGAAGGCATTTGATAAGGTGCCACATCAAAGATTGTTATGGAAAATAAAAGTATATGGTGAAGGAGGTAACATATTAGCATGGATAGAAGGTTGGCTGGCTGGCAGGAAGCAGAGAATATGCATAAATGGGTCTTTTTCAGGGATTGGCAAGATGTGACGAGTTGATTCCCACATGGGTCTGTACAGGGACCTCACTTTTTATGATTTACCTCAATGGCTTTGATAAGGGGAGTGAAGGCACGGTAGCTAAATTTGCAGATGACACAAAGATATGTAGGAAATTATGTTGTGAAGAGGGGATGAGGAGGTTGCAGATGGATGTAGATAGGTTGAGTGAGTGGGCAACAATCTGGCAAATTGAGTTTAATGTGGGAAAATGTGAAGTTGTTCACTTTGGCAGGAAGAACAAAAAAGCAGAGTATCACTTAAGTGGAGAATGGCTGCATAATTCTGAGGTGCAGAAGGATCTGGGTGTTCTAGTACATGAGTCACACAAAGTTAGTTTGCAGGTACAGCACGTAATTAAGAAGGTTAATGGAATGTTATCCTTTATTATGAGAGGGATGGAACATAAAAGTAAGGATGTTATGCTTCAGTTATACAGGGAATTGGTGAGACCACACCTCGAATACTGTGCACAGTTTTGGTCTCCTTATTTAAGAAAGGATGTACATGTGTTGGAGGTGGTTCAGAGGAGGTTTACTAGGTTGATACCTGGAATGAGTGGGTTGTCTTCTGAGGAAAGGTTGGACAGACTGGGCTTGTTTCCACTGTAGTTTAGAAGAGTGAGAGGTGATTTGATTGAAGTTTACAAGATCCTGAACGGCCTTGACAAGGTGGGTGTGGAAAGGATGTTTCCTCTTGTGGGTGAGTTCAGAACTAGGGGGTACTGTTTTAAAATTAGGGGTCACCCTTTTAGGACAGAGATGAGGAGAAATTTTTTCTCTCAGAGGATTGTGCAACTTTGGAATTCTCTGCCTCGGAAGGTGGTGGAGGCGGGGTCATTGAATGTTTTTAAGGCAGAGGTAGATAGACTCTTGTTAGGCACAGAATCAAAGGTTATTGGTGTTAGATGGGAATGTGGAAATCAAAATAAAAGAGGATCAGCCATGACCTATTGAATGGTGGAGCAGGCTCGAGGGGCTGAATGGTCTACTCCTGTTCCTATTTCTTAAGTTCTAAAATTCTAATTTACCAATTACCTTAAATCTGTTTCTGAAAATCTAAATTACCTGAAAAGAAAGGAGGTGCAGGGTGACGTGGAGAAGGTGGGAAAGCGGTTCCAGGTGAGTTGCTGATTCAGAGAGCTGGTGCAGACACAATGGGCCGAATGGCCTCCTCCAGCACTGTAACAATTCTGTCATTCTGAGATAACAGTCTAATTCCCTTTTGAATGTTTCAATTGAATCCGTCGCTACCACACTCTCAGGCAGAGCATTCCAGACCCTAACCACTCGCTTCTTTTACTAATTACCTTAAATCTGTGCCTCTCTTTCTCGATCCATTCACAAGTGGAAACAGTTTCTCCCTATCTCCTCTGTCCAGATCCGTCATGATTTTGAACACCTCTCCCCTCAACCTTCTCTTCTCCAAGGAAAACAGTCCCAACTTTTCCAATCTATCTTCATAACCGAAGTTCCTCATCCCTGGATCCATTCCCGTGAATCTTTTCCACACTTTCTCCCCATTATCTTCACATCCTCCCTAAAGTGCAGCACCCAGAACTGGACACAATACTCCAGCTGAGGCCGAACTAGTGACTTATACAAATTCAACATCATTTCCTTGCTCTTGCATTCTATGTCCCTATTAATAAAGCCCAGGATACTATATACTTTATTACCTGCTCTCTCCACCTGTCCTGCCACCTCCAATGACATATGCACTCTTTTTTTAATTCTTCAGCCTCTTATGATGTGGCAGATGATGTGTGCCAGGGAGATGAAATCTATGAGGGAAACTTGGTTGTGCTATAACAATGATTTTGAATTTGTATTTATTATGAGGTGTGTGCATTGAATTCAGAAATAATAAGTCCACCAAGACCTTTAGAGATTTTTTTAAAAAAAATTAAAATATTTATTAACAAAATAAAAGATGTCAAGCACATACATAAGACTACAATCACTATTATAATAACTAACTCCTAAAATTCCTAATTAACCTGACCCCCTGTTACACTACCATTAAGGTAACAGTCCACAATAGTTGTTATATTTAAAACAAACTCAACAAGTTAACACAATACCCTCGACCGTGGAATTCTAAATGGCTTTTCTCCAGCTTCTGTTTCATTAGATAGAGGACTTATGCACAAGTGCTTGGAGGCTTCATTAAGACTATTTCACGCACTCCTGTTATATATTACGTGGCCTTGTGACACGTAGTGCAGAATGTTTAGGTCAGCGTGTGGGCGCAGGGCCGACCTGCTCGAGTGTAAAATGACATGTGATGATGTCGGGCGAGCGTCCCAATGTCATCACGCACTTGTGCGATATTTCGGTCAGCAGGAAGTGCGTGCAGGAGTCGGCAGCACGTCAGCTGACAATTAAAAAGCCTATTAAAGCCATTAAAGTTATAATTGAAATAATTTTTTTACTGCCTGTCCAACCTTACAGTTGCCAGGCAGGCGAAAAGGCCAAGTGGCCTTTGAATTTTTTAGGAATCCTCATCCACGGGTGGGGTGAGGTTTCCAGCACCAAATAAAAATGAAATAAAAATTTTACATCTCATTTATAACATGTCCCTGCTCATGTGACATTGGCCCCGCCAATGTGAAATCGCGGCCGGTGGTCAGCTTCTCAACCCCTCCTGCCCACCCTCACTGAGCCGCCCAACAAGGGAAAAATCCTGGCCTTAATTACATACATTTTCAGTTCATTTGGGATAAATGATCATATTTAGGATTGGTGTATCCCTAAGTTGATGCTGGGAAACTACAATCTGTCGTTTTATGCACTTTGTTGTTCAGAAAGAGTAATTAATGCTTTAGGAATTACTAAGAGGAATATTAAAATAATGGTAATTTAAACCTACTTCCAAATAATCTCAGAAGTTTCACACTAATTGATCTAATTAAAGATTAGAAAGAAATCCTTGCTTTATACAGCACCTTTCATCAGTCCAGCTCCTTCTGAAGCACTTTACAGCCAATGAGGTACTTCAGTAAGTCCATATAGTTACTGTTGTAATACACAAAATATTAATTTCAATGCGTGAATTATGGTGTTGGTGTAAAAAACGTAATAATTCATCTGATTTGCGTTTGTATTGGTATTTGAACTCCAAATCATTAACATTACTAGTCAACCTCCCTTCATGTTGCACTTGTCAGAGAACATGATCTCATTTATTATTTATATTTCTTTTGCTGTTTCTCTCAATCTGCTCAGTTTGACTTTTGCCTCTCTCATCCTTTTCTACTTCTCTTTTCCTAACTTCTGATTCGCTTTCCGCTCACCCTTGACTGCTCTTTCCTTTTTTGGGTGAGAGGCATTGTGTAATATGGCTTGCTATGATGATGTGAGGAAAGGAGCCTGTCAGCCACAGATGGAAAGGGAGTTTCAGGAGGAAATGTGACCCCCTGTGTCCTTCTCATTATTTCTTCCAGCCCCTCCTCCCATCACATCCTCCACTCTTCTAATTCCCTATTATCCATTCCTCTCCCCCTTATGAACTGTCCATTCAAACAGCCGTTTGCCCTTTCCCTTCACTCTAGTCATTCACTCCACCAATTGCACTTCATCCACTTACCCTTTCAATTCACTTTCTTAAACTGTGGATTGGAAAAAGGTTAGAGGCCACTCACACTCAACTTGCTTCCTCCTATGTTCCTTTTCATCCTCTCTGGCTCAAATATATTATGCAGTATTCAAAATTCAACTTTGGTTAAAAAGTCAAATTAGAATGAGGAAAGATTTGTGTCTATCATCCTTTATCTTCCTTTTCTCTCTCCTTGGTGTTAATAATTACTGTCAGTTTCAAAGGAGCAAGGAATCTTGTTTCCACTAACTACACAAGAGGATAATTGGCTTTGAAATTCGTGTCTTTTGGATGAAATTGAACATGAATGTGGAAGCTTCTAACTTCTTTTCAGCTTAATAAAGATTATAGAACACAAAACAAAAACTGTAGAGGTCACACTGTGTGAAACTGAATAGCCACAATATTGTAATAAAGATATTATTATGTGGTTGTAGTCTGGCTGCTGGCTTTCCACAAATCAAAATTCAAAACGTTCCTTTTAAAAATAGAGACAGGCAGTCAGATGGGCAAAACAAAAACAAAAATACCTGGAAAAACTCAGCAGGTTTGGCAGCATCTGTGGAGAGGAGTTAACCCCGAAAAGTGTGAGGTGATACACTTTGGAAGGAGTAATTTGACAAGGAAGTATGCAATGAACGGCATGACACTAGGAAGTTCTGAGGAACAAAGGGACCTTGGCTAGTGTGTCCATAGATCTCTGAAGGCGAAGGGGCATGTTAGTGGGGTGGTGAAAAAGGCATATGGGACACTTGCCTTTATCAATCGAGGCATAGATTACAAAAGTATGGAGGTCATGTTGGAGTTGTATGGAACCTTGGTGAGGCCACAGCTGGAGTACTGTGTGCAGTTCTGATCGCCACATTATAGGAAGGATGTGATTGCACTGGAGGGGGTGCAGAGGAGATTCACCAGGATGTTGCCTGGGATGAAACATTTAAGTTATGAAGAGAGGTTGGATAGAGTTGGGTTGTTTTCGTTGGAGCAGAGAAGGCTGAGGGGTGACCTGATCGAGGTGTACAAGATTATGAGGGGCATGGACAGGTTGCATAGGGAGCAGCTGTTCCCCTTAGTTGAAAGGTCAGTTACGAGGGGACATAAGTTCAAGGTGAGGGGCAGGAGGTTTAGGGGGGATGTGAGGAAAAACTTTTTTACCCAGAGGGTGGTGACGGTCTGGAATGCGCTGCCTGGGAGGGTGGTGGAGGTGGGTTGTCTCACATCCTTTAAAAAGTACCTGGATAAGCACTTGGCACATCATAACATTCAAGGCTATGGGTCCAATGCTGGTAAATGGGATTAGGTAGGTAGGTCAGGTGTTTCTCATGTGTTGGTGCAGACTCGATGGGACGAAGGGCCTCTTCTGTACTGGGATTCTGTGATACTGTCTTCTGGTGAGACAGGGAAGGAGGTAAAAGAGGAGGAGGTATCGCAGTATTGATCAAGGAATCAATTACAGCAGTAAGCAGGGATGACATCTTAGAAGGCTCCTCATATGAAGACATATGGGTAGAACTGTAAAACAAGAAAGGAACAAACACATTGCTGGGAGTGTACTATAGGCCCCCAAAACAGCCAGAGAGAAATAGATGAGCAGATATGTAGGCAAATTTCAGAGAAGTGTAAAAATAATAGGATAGTAATAGTGGGGGATTTCAACTTTCCCAACATTAACTGGGTTAGTCATAGTGTGATTGGTTTAGAGGGAGCGGAATTCTTAAAATGCATCCAGGAGATCTTTTTAAGCCAGTACATAGAAGGTCCTACAAGAGAGGGGACGGTCCTGGACTTAATTTTAGGGAATGAAGTGGTAGAGGTATCGGTGGGGGAGCATTTTGCAGATAGTGACCATAACTCCGTTAGATTCAAGGTTGTTATGGAAAAGGACAAGGATGGGCCAGAAATCAGAGTTCTAAACTGGAGGAAGGCCGGTTTTAATGAGTGGACTGGGAGCAGCTAATTTTAGGTAAATCTACGTCAGAGCAGTGGGACTCGTTCAAGAAGGAAATAGGGAGAGTACAGGGCCAACATATTCCTGTAAAGACAAAGAGTGGGACCAACAAATCCAGGGAATCCTGGATGTCAAGGGATATACAGGATTGGATAACAAGAAAATGGGAGGCTTATGGCAGATACCGAGAGCTCAAAACAGCGAAAGCCCTAGAGGAGTATAGAATGTATAGGGGGGATCTTAAAAAGGAAATTAGGAGAGCAAAAAGGGGGCATGAAAAACATCAGCAGGTAAAATAAAGGAAAATCCAAAGTTATTTGACAAGTACATTAAAAGTAAGAGGATAACTAGGGAAAGAGTAGGGCCCATTAAGGACCATAGTGGTAATTTGTGTGAGGAGCCGGAAGACGTAGGTAGGGTTCTAAATGAGCACTTTGTGTCAGTGTTCACAAGTGAGAGGGATGATGTGGGTATGGAAATCAGGCAGAAGGGCTATGATGTAATGAAAGAAATTAGCATGGAAAGGAAGGAGGTTCTAACTGGTCTGGCAGGCTTAAAAGTAGATAAATCTCTGGGCCCAAATGAAATGTATCCCAGGCTATTGAGTGAGGCAAGGGAGGAGATAGCAGGGGCGCTGGCAATAATTTTCAATACCTCTCTGGCTACAGGAGAGGTACCAGAGGACTGGAAGACAGCCAATGTGGTACAGTCATTCAAGAAGGGAGGAAGGGATAAACCAGGGAACTATAGGCCAGTCAGTCTAACCTCAGTGGTGGGGAAACTATTGGAAGCGATTTTGAGGGACAAAATCAATCTACACTTGGAGAGGCAGGGATTAATCAAGGACAGTCAGCATGGTTTTGTTAAGGGGAGGTCATGTCTAACCAATTTGATTGAATTTTTTTAAGAGGTGACCAGGTGTGTAGATGAGGGCAATGCATTTGAGGTAGTCTACTTGGACTTCAGCATGGCTTTTGATAAGTTCCCGCATGGGAGACTGATAAAGAAGGTAGGAGCCCACGGGATCTAAGGCAATTTGGTAAATTTCATCCAGAATTGGCTGAGTGGCTGGAAGCAGAGGGTGATGGTCGAGGGGTGTTTTTGTGACTGGATGCCTGTGTCCAGTGGGGTTCCACAGGGATTGGTGTTGGGTCCCTTGCTGTTTGTGGTATATATAAATGATTTAGACTTTAATGTAGGAGTGTTGGCGGATGACACGAAAATTGGTAGGGTGGTAAATAGTGAGAAGGATAGCTTTAGATTACTGGAGGATATAGATGGGCTGGTCAGATGGGCTGATCAGTGGCAAATGGAGTTTAATCTGGATAAGTGTGAGGTGATGCACTTGGGCAGGACAAATAAGGCACAGGAATACACAATGAATGGTAGGACCCTGGGATGCACTGAGGATCAGAGGGACCTTGGTGAACATGTCTACCGGTCCCTTAAGGTAGCAGAATAGGTAGTTAAGGTGGTTAAGAAGGCATATGGGATACTTGCCTTTATTAGCCAAGGTATAGAATATAAGAGCAGGGAGGTTATGCTGGAACTGTATAAAATGCTGGTTAGGCCACAGCTAGAGTATTGCATGCAGTTCTGGAATCCGCATTATAGGAAGGATGTGATTGCACTAGAGAGAGTGCAGAGGAGATTTACCAGGATGTTGCCTGGGCTGGGGAATTTTAGTTATGAGGAGAGATTAGATAGACTGGGGTTATTTTCCTTGGAGTAGAGGAGATTGAGGTGGGACATGATTGAGGTGTATAAAATTCTGAGGGGCATAGATAGGGTAAACAGGACGGAACTTTTCCCTTTGGTGGAGGGATCAATAACCAGGGGGCATAGATTTAAAGTAAGGGGCAGGAGGTTTAGAGGGGATGTGAGGAAGAATTTTTTCACCCAGAGGGTGGTGGGAATCTGGAACTCACTGCCTGAAAGGGTGGTAGAGGCAGAAACCCTCATAATATTTAAGAAGTATTTGGATGTGCACTTGCGATGTCATGGCAACAAGGCTATGGGCCTGGTGCTGGAAAATGGGATTAGGATAGTTAGGTACTTGTTTGACCCATGCATACTCGATGGGCTGAAAAGACTTTTTCTGTGCTGTAGACCCCTATGACTATGAGAATGTAAAGAACTGGAAAGGATGACTAAAAGATTAATAAGGGGGGGAAAATTAGAAAACAAGAGAAAACTAGCCAGAAATATAAAAACAGATAGAAAGTGTTTCTATAAATATTTTTAAAAAGAAGCGAGTTAACAAAGTGAGTGTTGGCCCAATAGAAAGTGATTCTGGAGAATTGATAATGAAAATCGAGGAGAAGGCAGATGAATTGAACAGGTACTTGGAATTAGTTTTCACTATAGAGGATACAAGTAACATCCCAGAAGCAGCTATAAACCAGGAAATAGAAATGGGGGAGGAAATCAGGAAAATTAGTCACCAGGAAGTGTTACCAAGTAAATTGTTGGAGCTGTGGGCTGACAAGTTCCCGGGTCCTGATCGACTTCATCCCAGGGTCTTAAAAGAAGTGGCTAGTGAGATAGTTGATGCATTGGTTTTAATTTTCCAATACTCCCTGGATTCGGGAAAGGTCCCATTAGATTGGAAGATAGGAAGTGTTACTCCATTATTCAAAAAGGGAGGGAGAAAGTGGGAAACTACAGGCCAGTTAGCTTAACATGTGTCATAGGGAAAATGTTAGAAAATATTATTAAAGGAGCTATAGCAGGGCACTTGGATAAGTTCAGCTAATCAGGCAGAGTCAACGTGGTTTGGTGAAAGGGAAATCATGTTTAACCAACTTATTGGAGTTCTTTGAGGAAGTAACATGTGCTGTGGATAAAGGGGAACTGGTGGATGTACTGTACTTAGGTTTCCAGAAAACATTTGATAAAGTGCCACAGCAAAGGTTGTTGCAGAAATTAAAAGCCCATTGTATCGGGGATAACATATTGGCAATGAATAGAAGATTGCTTGGCTAACAGGAAGCAAATAATTGGCATAAATGAATGGTGTGCCACTGGGATCAGTGCTGGGACCTGAACTGTTTACACTTTATATAAAGGTCTTGGATGAAGGGATGGATAGGATGGTTACCAAATTTTCTGATGACACAAAGAAAGGTAGGAAAGTAAGTTGGGAAGAGGACTTAAGGAGGCTACAAAAAGATATAGATGGGTTAAGCGGGTGGGCAAAGATCTGGAAAATGGAGTATAATGTGGAAGAATGTGAAATTGTCCATTTTGGCTGGAAGAATAAAAGAGAAGCTTATTGTCTAAATGGTGAGAAATTACAGAGCTCTGAGATTCAGAGGGATCTGGGTGTCCTAGTGCATGAATCACAATAGGTTAGTATGCAGGTACAGCAGGTAATTAGGAAAGCTAATAGAATTTTATCATTTACTGTGAGGGGAATTGACCAAAAAGGTAAGCAGGTTATGCATCAATTATGCAGAGCACTAGTGGGATCGCATCTGGAGTACAGTGCACAGTATTGACCACTGTTCTGATCCCAGCTGAGGTTACCCCTGGACAAGCCTGATCCCAGGGTGGGACCCAGCTTGATGGATCCTAACTTTTATCTCTTTGTTTAGAAACGTGGAGAGGGGCAATGAACAGAATTACAGGAGTTAGCTGATGAACTTCTAACTAAAGCATAAAACATTTATTAAACAAGAAAAGATGAAGGAATACTCCTTCATCCACAGCTATACCTTAACAGATACATACAGATTCATAAGGATAAGACAAGTTACTAAAGCTACAATTGTACTCTAATGGCCACAGTAAGTATGCAGTCCATTTAAAGCAATAGGCAGCCTGTGATCAGACACACCATTCTCTGAAACCAAGTGACAGATGCTCCTCAACCAGATGCTATGGATCTCTCCTCAGCTCCCCTCAGAAGCTTGTTACACCATGAGCCAACCAGCCTCACTGAAACCTGTCTTTTACACGAGGGTTTACAATCTCCATAAGAGCTCGCTTTGGAATCTTCCCCCAAAACAAAGCATTCTCTCAAACACCTTCCGCAAGGGTTTCAAACTCTCTTTCCAGTATTCCTCTTCCCTGGTTCACCACATGCATTCAACTGTCTTCTACCCACCCTGTCTAACTGATGCAGCCATCAACAGTACCACTGCTTCAAATGCCCACAGCAAGGAGTTATAGACCTTCAGCCGTCTCTTGGTCCTCCTTGCCTCTTGCAAGCTGTTCTCACTTTACATCTACTTTCTGCAGCTTTTGGGCCCTGACAATATCCTGGCAATAGTACTGAAGACTTGTGCTCCAGAACTTGCTGTGCCCCTGTTCTAGTACAGTTACAACACTGACATCTACCTGGCTATGTAGAACATTGCCCAGGTATGTCCTATACACAAAAAGCAGGACAAATCCAACCCAGCCAATTACCACGCCATCAGTCTACTCTCCATCATCAGTAAATTAATAGAAAGGGTCATCAACAGTGCTATCAAGCAGAACTTGCTTAGCAATAACTTGCTCACTGACGCCCAGTTTGGGTTCTGTCAGGGTCACTCAGCTCCTGACCTCATTACAGCCTTGGTTCAAACATGGACAAAACAGCTGAATTCCCGAGGTGAGATGAGAGTGACTGCCCTTGACATCAAGGCAGCATTTGACCGAGTGTGGCATCAAGGAGCCCCAGCAAAACTGGAGTCAATGGGAATCAGGGGGAAAACTCTCCGCTTTTGGAGTCATACCTAGCACAAGGAAAGATGGTTGTGGTTGTTGGAGGTCAGTCATCTCAGCTCCAGGACATCACTGCAGGAGTTCCTCAGGGTAGTGTCCTTGGCCCAACCATCTTCAGCTGCTTCATCGATGACCTTCCTTCCATCATAAGGTCAGAAGTGGGGATGCTCGCTGATGATTGCGCAATGTGCAACACCATTCGCGACTCCTCAGATACTGAAGCAGTACATGTACAAATGCAGAGAGACCTGGACAATATCCAGGCTTGGGCTGACAAGTGGCAAGTAACATTCACGCCACACAAGTGTCAGGCAATGACCACCTCCAACAAGAGAGAACCAACCATCACTCCATAACGTTCAATGGCATTACCATCACTGAATCCCCCACTATCAACATCCTGGGTGTTACCATTGACCAGAAGCTGAACTGGACTAGCCATATAAGTACTGTGGCTACAAGAGTAGGTCAGAGACTGGGAATCCTGTGACGAGTAACTCACCTCCTGACCCTCCCCAAAGCCAGTCCACCATCTACAAGGCACAAGTCAGGAGTGTGATGGAACACTGCCCACTTGACTGGATGAGTGCAATTCCCACAACACTCAAGAAACTCAACACCATCCGGGACAAAGCAGCCCCGCTTGATTGGCATCACATCCATAAACATTCACTCCTTGCACCACCGATGCACAGTAGCAGCAGTGTGTACCATCTACAAGATGCACTGCAGGGATTCACCAAGGCTCCTTAAACACCAAACCCACGACCACTACACCTAGAAGGACAAGGGCAGCAGATGGGAACACCCCCACCTGGAAGTTCCCCTCCAAGTCACTCACCATCCTGACTTGGAAATATATCACTGTTCCTTCACTGTCACTGAGTCAAAATCCTGGGACACCCTCCCTAACAGCACAGTGGGTGTACCTACACCACATGGACTGCAGCGGTTCAAGAAGGCAGCTCACCCCCACCTTCTCAAGGGCAACCAGGGGTGGTCAATAAATGCTGACCTAGCCAGTGAAGCTCACATCCATGAATATCAGATAAAAAATTAAGAGCCAACCACATTGCTGTGGGTCTGGAGTCACATGTAGATCAGATGAGGTAAGGACAGTAGATTTCCTTCCCTATGGGGCATTAGTGAACCAGATGGGTTTTTACAACAATTGACAATGGTTTCATGGTCATGATGAGGCTTTTAATTCCAGGTTTTTATTGAATTCAAATTCCACCATTTGCTGTGGTGGGATTCGAACCCAGGTCCCCAGAGCATTACCCTGGCTCTCTGGTTTCCTGATCTAGCACAAATACCACTGCTCCTTCGCCTCCCTAGTGTATTCTCTTGCCTTGTTAGCTCTCCCCAAGTACATTACCTCACACTTTTTCACTTGAATTCCATTTGCCACTGCTCTGCCCACCTGACCAGTCCATTGATATCCTCCTGCAGTTTAATGCTATCCTCCTCACTATTTACCACCTACCAATTTTCATGTTATCTGCAAACTTCCTGAGCATACCTCCTTCATTTAAGTCAAAATCATTTATGTACACCACAAACAGCAAGGGCCCCAGCACCGAGCCCTGTGGAACCCCACTGGAAACAGACTTCCAGTCACAGAAACATCCCTCTACCATCACCCTCTGCTTCCTGCCTCTCAGCCAATTTTGGATCCAATGTGCCACTTTGCCTTGGATCCCATGGACTCACTTTCTTGACCAGTCTGTCATGAGGGACCTTATGAAAAGCTTTCCTAATTTCCTTTTTAAGTTCCCCTCTGCACTTTTTTATACTCCTCTAGGGACTCTGCTAGGAGCCTTCAGCATCTGCCATAAGTTTCTCTTTTTTCTTAACCCTAACCTTGACATCCAGGGTTCTCCGGACTTGGTCCCCCCATTTGTCTTTACAGGAACATATTGCCCTGTACTCTCGCTATTTCCTCCTTGAATGCCTGCCACTGCTCCGACAGTTTTATCTGCAAGTAGCTGCTCCCAGTCCACTTGGGACAAATTGTATCTCATCTTAGTAAAATTAGCCTTTCTCCAGTTTAGAACTTTTATTCCCAGCCCAACCTTATCCTTTTCCATAACTATCCTAAATCTAACTGAGTTATGGTCACTATCTCCAAAATGCTCCCCTACTGAAATGCTTTCCACCTGCCCGGGCTCATTTCTAAATATTAGCTCCAGAACTGCCCCCTCCCTTGTTGGGTTTTCCATGCTCTGGCTAAAAAGGTTCTCCTGGATGCAACTTAAGAATTTTTCTCCCTCCCTACCTTGCACACTAAAACTATTCCAGTTAATATTTGGGTAGTTAAACTCCCCACTGTTACTGTTTCATTATTCTTACACTTCTCTGAAATTTGATTACATATTTGATCCTCTATCTCTCTCTCACTGTTTGGGGGCCTATAGTAAACACCCGACAGCGTGTTTGTCCCTTTTGTGTTTTTTACTTCTACCCATTTGGCCTCATTTGATGATCCACCCAGGATATCAGCCTCCTCACTGCTAGAATTGATTCCTTGATCAATATTACACCCCAGCTCCTCTTCTATCCCCCTCTCTATCTCGTCTGAATATCCTAGATCCAGGAATGTTCAGCTGCCAATCCTATCCTTTTCTTATCCAAGTCTCGGTGATCGCTATGATACCAAACTCCCACATGCCTGTCTGTGCCCTCAGCTCGTCTGTCTTATTCCTCAGGCTCCTTACATTAAAATATATTCCATTCAGCCTCGCTAAACTCACTTCTTTCTTATCTAGCCTATGTTTCCTTCCAGACTCACTTACTAGCGTTTTAACTTCTAATTCCATCACAGCTTCTCTACCCTCTGAACTATTTTTCAGGATCCCACCTCCTGCTAATTTAGTTTAAATCCACCCCGACAGCATTAGCAAACCTCCCCACGAGGAGGTTGATCCCGTTTCATCAGCTCTATCCTTCTGTTCCTATACTCACCGCTGCATGATACCAGGAGTAATCCAGAGTTTACTACCATTGAAATCCTGCTTTTTAATTTCCTACCTAACTCCCTAAAGTCTGCTTGCAGGACTTATTTCTCTTTCTTCCTGTGTCATTGGTCCCAACATGGACCACAACCTCTGGCTATTCACCCTCCCCCTTTAGAATGTCCTGTAGCCGTTCCACAACATCCTTGACCCTGGCACCGGGGAGGCAACATCCCATCCTGGAGTCACATCCACAGCTGCAGAAGTGCCTGCCTGCACCCCTCACTAACAAATCCCTTACCACTATTGCCCTTCCGCACTTTCCTCCCACCCTGAGCAGCTGGACCACCCACAGTGCCATGGCCTTGGCTCTGATTGGCCTCCACAGAGGAACCGTCATTATCACCATTTTCCAAAGCAAAAAAAATGGTTTGCGAGCATGATGCACCTGGGGAGGATTCCCTCACTACCTGCCTGGCCCCTTCATTTGTCTGGCAGCCACCCATTCCCTCTCTGCTTGCACTTTCTTAAGCTGCGGGGTGACCATTTCCTGAAACGTGTTATCCACGAACCCCTCAGCCTCATGAATGCACCATAGTGCCCCCAGCTGCTGCTCAATCTCCAAAACCCGGAACTCGAGTTGCTCCAGTCACCAGGAGCATGTAGGATTTCCCACATAGCGTAGGATGTGCAAATCATGGGAATGAGTTCCCCAGACATATCTTAACCATATAGAATATGGATCCTTGCTTTTATTTTACCCTTACTCCTACTTGAGTATAGACTAGATGCTAGATCCTCTAGAAAGACTAGAACCTCTAGGTGCTGCTGACTGCCTGTACCAGGGTCCTCCTCTCGCACTCTCCTACAATAGTAGATTTTGGACTTCATAGCATTAACATAACTCAACTCTTATGTTCCTTTTTCTTCTTATTCCCATTCTTTAATTCAGCAAAGAATGTTTCATTTCAGTTTACAGCCCTTTTCATTCGCTGTAGGCGTAAATCCATCCCTAAGCTCATTTCTGAACTCAAATGTGGTAAATTCTCATTTCGACTTAGCAAACTCAAAACGGCATTTTTGTGAATTAACTTCAAAATCTCTTTTTTCCATTTCAAAGACATCATTGCGATGCTTCTTATGTCCATACAAAAACATTTCATACTCCTGCTTGGTTTGATCTTTAAACTTATTATGATCTCGTTGTTTCTCCAGATCCCATTTTGAACAGGTCTTTTCCACTTCTCTTTGAGCCCTGTCAATTATATTCTCCTTTGAAGTTTGCTCCAACCTTTCAATTCTTTTACATAACCCACAAACTATGTCATTCCTCTCCTTTCCAGGCTTTGGATGATCTTTTACAACTGTCCACTTGCCTGATTCCAACTGCTATATTTTGTATATTAATGTTGGACGGGTAAGTCCATTAATCATGTTAATTACTTTTTTTAAAGGCCTTTGACAGTTCAGCGGGTGCACAGCCAATTCGGCCTCACGCCCGCCAAACTGAAAATTTAAATGGCGTGCAGTGATGTCGGGACACACGCCTGACCTCACCCTTACGCGTCAGCGAACAGGCCCTGTCCCCTGCTCGCCGAGCAGTAGATTCTGCCCATAAAGTCTAATGGTGACTGTGAAACCATTGCCGATTGTCATAAAAACCCATCTGATGTCTTTTAGGGAAGGAAATCTTACCTGGTCTGGTCTACATGTGATTCCAGACCCACAGCAATGTGGTTGACTCTTAACTGCCCTGTGAACAAGGGCAAGTGGAGATGGGTAATAAATGCTTGCTCAACCAGTGATGCCCATATCCTGTAAATAAATAAATGAAAAAAGTTTTGAGAGTTTTGAAATTTTAATGAAATGAACAGAACTTTATTCAATCCCATTTTTATTGTCTGAATGGAAATTCTTTAAAAGGATAACTGGATTCTCTACTTCCAAATGGTAATAATCAGGAACAGCCAGAAATTCACTTTCACCTCTCGCTGATCCTGATAATGATCATTATGTCCTCGGTCACCAGCCACAAACACCACGATCATGATTGTAAAACAGAAACAGAATTACCTGGAAAAACTCAGCAGGTCTGGCAGCATCAACTTCCAGCATCCGCAGTTTTTTTTGTTTTTATGATCATGATTGTGCTGCTTTTGTATCTTTGTGATTTATCCTATCTTTGATCAAAGTGGTGACACTGTGATCAATGCTGCCTCCTAAAGGCTTATCTTAATGATTTGCAGTTTATTTTTAAACATCATATATCGGTGTCCATCTGTGGGAAAATCTAGAGTGTAATTGAATTGTCACAAAGTGAATATTGTTTTGATGTACACAGTGTCATCTCAGTTATAGATTCTGTCACATGTGAAAATAATTCTCATGTCCTTTATTCCAACATTCATATCAGAGCAATTTTAAATGTAACCACTCATATCTCTCCAGTGAAAAAATAATCATTTCAAAAAGACCAGTGTCCTCATATTGACCCCTGAAGAATACCCACTGCAGACTCTCCTCCAATGTGAAAAAGAACCATTCACCATACTATCAGTTTTCAGTGTCCAATTTTGCATCCACTGTCAATTTAATTACATGGGCTTTAATTTAGCTAACATGTCTTTTATGTGGATTTGTGTAGTATGTATGTGTATCGATATGTTTTGTACACAGTCCTGTGCTGCAGCAGGTTCTCCATTTACTCCACCCAGTATTTGTAGTGCCAGCTGGTTAGGGACTCCCCCTTACACCCTCTGCTTGTTCCACTTCATTCCTTCCCTCTGTGCTATATCTTTCACTCCATGGTATCGATACTGTATCTCTTCTCTGGACCTCACTCTTCTATCCTTCTCTTTTTAGTGGACGGAGGGTGGACGCCATGGTCACCATGGTCAGATTGTCCAGTAACCTGCGACCAGGGGGTACAAACCCGTACGAGGGCTTGTATCAACCCTCCACCTCGGAATAAGGGCTCGGAGTGTGAGGGTCTCAGCATTCAAATCCAGAACTGCAGCATCCCACACTGTCCAGGTAAGGAGGGATGGGCACAGGGGGAGGGAAATATGGAAGAAGAGCAAGAGAGGGAGGGAGAGAGTGAGATTGTGAATGTGAAATGTGGGAGAAAAAGATTGAGATTGTGGGGAAAGCAAATAAGTAACACTGGCAGGAGAAAGAGAGCGAGCACGAGAGAAAGGGAGCGAGCATGAGAGAAAGGGAGCGAGCACGAGAGAAAGAGAGAGAGAAGGAAATAGATGAAGGGACAGAGAAAGAGAGAGAGACAGGGGTTGGTGGAGGAACAGTAAGTGTGAGAGATTGGTGGAGGGACAGAGAGAGACAGATGTTGGTGGAGAGACAGGGACAGAGATAGAGAGAAACAGAGACAAAGACAGCCTGAGGGAGAATCAGAGATTGGGAGTGACTGAGAGCCTCCATTTGTAGCTATTAAAATCCCTGTGCCTTTGTACATTGGCAGGTGATGGCTGTGTTTGGTCTGCCTGGAACCCCTGTTCCCAGACTTGTGGGACAGGTTATAGGAGCAGAAACTGCTTAGAGGCAGAACGTGAGCAGAAAGAGACGCAGCCATGCTACACACAACCATGTCCAGGTTAGTGTCCTCTATATCATTGCAGTGTCTCAGTGTTTGAATGTGTCGGTGCCGCAGCCCAGTCCTACAGCCTCCAGCTCAGATGGTGTTCACACTCACACATGTGGTTAGTCAGTGGTACACTCAGGGTCAAGTAGAAGCCCAGTTTATTAGTGCTCTTTGTCGGTCCTGTTCTCCCATCTTTGGTTGGAAAGAACCAGAGAAACATTTTGGGTTTTAAGCGGCAGGCAATTGGCACAAAGAGAAATGGAGCATGTGCAAGAACAATATTTGTTAAACTCTTAACTCATAGTGGAAAATAATCTGGACACATTGTGATGAAGAAACAACATTTGAGAATGATTATCCCAAAAATGGAAATTGTGGGAACTAAGAACTGTCCTTGGAGAATCGAGAGCTTCACCTGTACAATCACAGCACCTTGGGAGTCATTCATTGTACCTGTACTGGCTCTTGGAAAGAACTGACTAATTAGTCTCACTGAAAAGACAATCAGATAGGATTGGAATTAGCAATGTTTAAATGAGTAAAGAGCTGTCACTCAACCACTTATTTAAATGGATTGTACAAAAAGGGAATTGGATAAGCGCCTGCATACGAACATACAAATTAGGAGCAGGAGGAGGCCAATCGACCCCTCGAGCCTGCTTGGCCATTCGGTAAGATCATGGCTGATCTGATTGTAACCTCATGCCTACCCCCGATAACCTTTCACCCCCCTGTTAATCAAGAATCTATTTAGCTCCGCCTTAAAATATTTAAAGACTCTGCTTCCACCACCTTTTGAGGAAGAGAGTTCCAAAGACTCACGACCCTCTGAGAGAAAAAAATTCTCCTCATCTCTGTCTTCAATGAACCTTATTTATAAACAGTGCCCCCTAGTTCTAGATTCTCCCACAAGAGGAAACATCCTCTCCACATCCCCCCTGTCAAGACCCCTCAGGATCTTATATGTTTCCATAGAACTATAGAACCATAGGAAAGTTACAGTACAGAAGGAGGCCATTCAGCCCATCTTGTCCATGCCAGCCCGAGGACACCCAGGTGCCCTTTCTAATCCCACCTTCCTGCACCCGGCCCATAGCCCTGCAGCTTACAGCACTTTAGGTGCAGATCCAGGTACTTTTTAAAATAGTTTAGAGTTTCTGCCTCTACCATCAACTTGGGCAGTGAATTCCAGACACCCACTACCCTCTGCGTAAAAAAGTTCTTCAATCAAGTTGCCTCTTATTCTTCTAAACTCCAGTGGATACAAGCCTAGTTTGTCCAACCTTTTCTCATAAGACAACCCACCCATTCCTGGTATTAGTCTGGTAAACCTAATCTGAACTGCTTCCAACACATTTACATCTTCATTATATAAGGGGACCAATACTGTACACAATACTCCAGATGTGGTCTCACCAATGCCCTGTATAAATGAAGCATAACCTCCCTACTTTTATATTCAATTCCCCTCATGGTAAATGATAACATTCTATTAGCTTTCCTAATTACCTGCTGTACCAGCATATTAACCTTTTGTGATTCATGCACTAGGACACCCAGATCCCTCTGAATTTCAGAGCTCTGCAATCTCTCACCATTTAGATAATAAGCTTCTCTTTTATTCTTCCAGCCAACATGAACAATTTCACATTTTCACAAACATAATCCATTTGCCAGAGCTTTGTCCACTCACTTAACCTATCCATATTGTTTTGTAACCTCCTTGTGTCCTCTTCACAACGTACTTTCCTACCTATCTTTGTGTCACCAGGAGAGCAAAGAGGGGAAATGAGAAAGCTCTGGCTGGTAAAAGTAGGGAAAATCCCAAGATATCCTATAAGTATATCAATGGGAAGAGGATAACCAGGGAAAGAGTAGGGCCCATAAGGGATCAAAGGGACAATCTTTGGGTGGAGCTAGAGGACATCGCTAGAGTGTTGAATGAATACTTCACATCCGTCTTCACCCAAGAGAATGAGGATGAAGGTATTGAACTTGGGAAGAGAGACTGTGAGGTTCTTAAGCAAATTGATATAGGGACTGACAAGGTATTGGAGGTGTTGGCAGGCTTAAAAGTGGACAAATATCCAGGTCTGGATGATTTGTGTCCCAGACTGCTGAGGGAGGCAAGGGAGGAGATCGCAGGGACTCTGACCCAAATTTTTAATTCCTCTCTGGCCACGGGGGAGGTGCCAGAGGCCTGGAGAACAGCTAAAATAAAAACAAAAAAACTGCAGATACTGGACATCCAAAACAAAAACAGAATTACCTGGAAAAACTCAGCAGGTCTGGCAGCATCGGCGGAGAAGAAAAGAGTTGATGTTTCGAGTCCTCATGACTCTTCAACAGAACTAGGTGAATCCAAGGAAGGGGTGAAATATAACCTGGTTTAAGGTGTGTGTGTGTGTGTGTGTGTGTTGGGGGGGGTGGGGTAGGGGGTGGTGGGGGGGATGTTTGGGTAGGGGGAGAGAAGTGGAGGGGGTTGGTGTGGTTGTAGGGACAAACAAGCAGTGACAGAAGCAGATCATCAAAAGATGTCACAGACAACAGAACAAAAGAACACATAGGTGTTAAAGTTGGTGATATTATCTAAACGAATGTGCTAATTAAGAATGGATGGTGGGGCACTCAAGGTATAGCTCTAGTGGGGGTGGGGGGAGCATAAAAGATTTAAAAATATTTAAAAATAATGGAAATAGTTGGGAAAAGAAAAATCTATATAAGTTATTGGAAAAAACAAAAGGAAGGGGGAAGAAACCCCACGTGGATTTCAACTGAAGTTCCATCCCTCATGTTTCGAACCCACCCAGGATTACAGGTATCTCTGGGACATAAAACGTTTCTCGGACTGCTGTTCCCGTCGCATCCTGAAATCCACACTCAGTGCCATGCGCCGCCATATGAACACACTCGACCTCTCCCTCCAGCAGCACCACCGTACCCTTTTTCAAAGCTGCACGTGCCCCCAGTTTCATTTTATTCTTCGTCTCATCCGACGCCTCAACAAGAAACTTTTTCTCTTTCTCTCAAGTGCTAAGGAACGCAAGCTGCAACAACTCATCGACTCCAACACCCATCTAGGACCCTCCACCCCTGCCTGTCCCTCCGTCCCCACCCCATCTTCCAATCCCAGCCCCAGCTGTGTATTCACTATACCCCCTGACCTTCTCCTCTCCGATGCTGAACGTTCAGTGCTCAGCAAAGGACTTAGTTTCATACCTTACGCCCTCACCTCAATGAATTTCGGGCTTGGCATGATGCTGAATTTCGCCGTCTTCGTCTCTGGGCTCACTTCTTTGGGCAGGAGTCCTCTCCCCATTCAACGGATCCTTTCACCCACCTCCAATATTCTCCCTCCACCTGGACCCCTCCCTCTGGATTCTTATCTTCTCTTGATCTTTTCATTGAGAACTGTTGGCACGACATTAGTCGTCTCAATTTCTCTGCTCCTCTCACCCATTCTAATCTCTCTCTCTCTGAACTTACTGCACTCCATTCTTTCAGGTCCAACCCTGACATTGTCATCAAACCTGCTGACAAGGGTGGTGCTGTTGTTGTCTGGCGCACTGACCATTACCTCACGGAGGCTGAGCGTCAACTCGCAGACACTTTCTCCTACCCTCCCTGGACCATGACCCCACCAATGAACATCAAGCCATTGTTTCCAGGACTGTCACTGACCTCATCTCCTCCGGGGATCTTCCTCCCACAGCTTCCAACCTGATAGTCGCCCAACCTCGGAGGGCCCGCTTCTACCTCCTACCCAAAATCCACAAACAGAACTGTCCCGGTAGACTGATCGTGTCAGCTTGCTCCTGCCCCACAGAACTCATTTCTCGTTATCTTGACTCCCTTTTCTCTCCCCTTGTCCAGTCCCTTCCCACCTACATCCGTGATTCCTCTGACACCTTAGGTCACATCAACAATTTCCAGTTCCCTGGCCCCAACCGCTTACTCTTCACCATGGACGTCCAATCCCTCTACACCTCCATCCCCCATTGGGATGGTCTGAGGGCCCTTAGCTTCTTCCTCGAACAGAGGCCCGAACAATCCCCATCCACCACTACTCTCCTCCGTCTGGCTGAACTTGTTCTCACACTGAACAATTTCCTCTTCAACTCCTCTCACTTCCTCCAAATAAAAGGTGTGGCTATGGGTACCCGCATGGGCCCCAGCTATGCCTGTCTCTTTATGGGGTATGTGGAACATTCCTTGTTCCAGTCCTGTTCCGGCCCCCTTCCACAACTCTTTCTCTGGTACATCGATGATTACTTCGGTGCTGCTTCATGCTCTCGTCGGGACTTGGAAAAATTTATTAATTTTGCTTCCAATCTCCACCCCTCCATCATTTTCACGTGGTCCATCTCTGACACTTCCCTTTCCTTCCTTGACCTCTCTGTCTCAATCTCTGGTGATAGACTGTCCACCAATATCCATTAAAAACCTATCGACTCCCACAGCTACTTCGAGCGCAGCTCCTCACACCCCGCTTCCTGTAAAGACTCCGTCCCATTCTCTCAGTTCCTTTGCCTCCGTCACATCTGTTCCAATGAAGCTACCTTCAAAAACAGTTCCTCTGACATGTCCTCCTTCTTCCTTAACCGAGGTTTTCCACCCACGGTCGTTGACAGGGCCCTCAACCGTGTCCGGCCCATCTCCCGCGCATCCGCCCTCATGCCTTCTCCACCCTCCCAGAAACATGATAGAGTGCCCCTTGTTCTCACTTATCACCCCACCAGCCTCCACATTCAAAGGATCATCCTCCGCCATTTCCGCCAACTCCAGCATGATGCCACCACCAAACACATCTTCCCTTCACCCCACCCCGTCGGCATTCCATAGGGATTGTTCCCTCCGGGACACCCTGGTCCACTCCTCCATCACCCCCTACTCCTCAACCCCCTCCTATGGCACCACCCCATGCCCACACAAAAGATGTAACACCTGCCCCTTCACCTCCTCTCTCCTCACCGTCCAAGGGCCCAAACACTCCTTTCAAGTGAAGCAGCATTTCACTTGCATTTCTCCCAACTTAGTCTACTGCATTCGTTGCTCCCAATGTGGTCTCCTCTACATTGGAGAGACCAAACGTAAACTGGGCGACCGCTTTGCAGAACACCTGTGGTCTGTCCGCAAGAATGACCCAAACCTCCCTGTCGCTTGCCATTTTAACACTCCACCCTGCTCTCTTGCCCACATGTCAGTCCTTGGCTTGCTGCATTGTTCCAGTGAAGCCCAACGCAAACTGGAGGAACAACACCTCATCTTCTGACTAGGCATTTTACAGCCTTCTGGACTGAATATTGAATTCAACAACTTTAGGTCTTGAGCTCCCTCCTCCATCCCCACCCCCTTTCTGTTTCTTCCCCCTTCCTTTTGTTTTTTCCAATAAATTATATAGATTTTTCTTTTCCCACCTATTTCCATTATTTTTAAATATTTTTAAATCTTTTATGCTCCCCCCACCCCCACTGAAGCTGTACCTTGAGTGCCCTACCATCCATTCTTAATTCGCACATTCGTTTAGATAATATCACCAACTTCAACACCTCTGTGTTCTTTTGTTCTGTTGTCTGTGACATCTTTTGATGATCTGCTTCTATCACTGCTTGTTTGTCCCTACAACCACACCAACCCCCTCCACTTCTCTCCCCCTACCCAAACACCCCCCCCTCCCCACCCCCCCAACACACACACACACACACCTTAAACCAGGTTATATTTCACCTCTTCCTTGGATTCACCTAGTTCTGTTGAAGGGTCATGAGGACTCGAAACATCAACTCTTTTCTTCTCCGCCGATGCTGCCAGACCTGCTGAGTTTTTCCAGGTAATTCTGTTTTTGTTTTGGAGAACAGCTAATGTGGTTCCGCTATTTAAGAAGGGTTGTAGAGATAAGCCAGGGAACTACAGGCCAGTGAGTCTCATGTCAGTGGTAGGGAAACTATTGGAGAAAATTCTGAAGGAGAGAATCTATCTCCACTTGGAGAGCTAAGGTTTGATCAGGGACAGTCAGCATGGCTTTGTCAGAGGGATGTCATGCCTAACAAATGTGATTGAATGTTTTGAGGAGGTGACCAGGTGTGTAGATGAGGGTAGTGTAGTTGATGTAGTTTATATGGATTTCAGCAAAGCCTTTGACAAGGTCCCTCATGGGAGACTTATAAAGAAGGAAAATGCACATGGGATACAGGGTAATTTGATAAGGTGGATTCAAAATTGGCTTAGTTGTAGGAGACAGAGGGTGATGACAGAAGGATGCTTTAGTGACTGGAAGCCAGTGTCCAGTGGTGTACCACAGGGATCTGTGCTCGGTCCCATATTATTTGTCATTTATATAAACAACATAGATGACTATGTGGGGAGTAGGATTAGTAAGTTTGCGGATGACACAAAGATTGGCCGGGTGGTTAACAGTGAGGTTGGAAAATATAGACGGGATGGTCAAATGGGCAGATAAGTGGCAGATGGAATTTAACCCTGAAAAGTGTGAGGTGATACACTTTGGAAAGAGTAATTTGACAAGGAAGTATTCAATGGACGGCATGACACTAGGAAGTTCTGAGGAACAAAGGGACCTTGGCGTGAGTGTCCATGGATCTCTGAAGGCAGAGGGGCATGTTTGTGGGGTGGTGAAAAAGGCATATGGGACACTTGCCTTTATCAATCGAGGCATAGATTACAAAAGTAAGGAGGTCATGTTGGAGTTGTATAGAACCTTGGTGAGGCCAAAGCTGGAGCACTGTGTGTAGTTCTGGTCACCACATTATAGGAAGGATGTGATTGCACTGGAGACGATGCAGAGGAGATTCACTAGGATGTTGCCTGGAATGAAACATTTAAGTTCTGAAGAGAGGTTGGATAGACTTGGGTTTTTTTCATTGGAGCAAAGAAGACTGAAGGGCGACCTGATCGAGGTGTACAAGATTATGAGGGGCATGGACAGGGTGGATAGGGAGCAGCTGTTCCCCTTAGTTGAAGGGTCAGTCAGAAGGGGGCATAAGTTCAAGGTGAGGGGCAGGAGGTTTAGGGGGGATGCGAGGAAAAACTTTTTTACCCAAAGGGTGGTGACGGTCTGGAATGGGAGGGTGGTGGAGGTGGGTCATCTCACATCCTTTAAAAAGTACCTGGATGAGCACTTGACACGTCATAACATTCAAGGCTATGGGCCAAGTGCTGGTAAATGGGATTAGGTAGGTAGGTCAGGTGTTTCTCACGTTTCGGTGCTGACTCAATGGGCCGAAGGGCCTCTTCTGTACTGTGATTCTGTGTAGAAGGAGGCCATTCAGCCTATCGTGTCTGCACCAGCTGTCTGAGTATTTTAACTTAGAACCATAGAAGCATAGAAAAGTTAAAGCACAGAAGGAGGCCATTCGGCTCATCTTGTCCATACCAGCCCAAGGACACCCAGGTGCCCTTTCTAATCCCAACTTCCTACACCCAACCCATAGCCCTGCAGCTTACAACTTAGTGCTAATCTCCTGCCTTTTCCCTGTATCCTTGCACATTGTTTCTATTCAAATAATCATCTAATTCCCTCTTGAATGCCTCGATTGAACCTGCCTCCACCACACTTCCAGGCCGTGCATTCCAGACCCGAACCACTTGCTGTGTGAAAAAGTTTTTTCTCACGTCCCATTTGCTTCCTTTGCAAATCACTTTAAATCTGTGCCCTCTCGTTCTTGATCCTTTTACGAGTGGGGACAGCTTCTCCCTATCTACTCTGTCCAGCCCCCTCATGATTTGGAACACCTCTATCAAATCTCCTCTCAGCCTTCTCTCCAAGGAAGAAGAGAAGAGTCCCCCTGAGCTATGCTTATATATCACAATGTAATAATATAGCAAAATGAAGCTCAGAAAAAAACAATTACAAAGATGTTATGCATCACACCGAGTGGTCATGAATTAATAGTGGGGCAACATAAAAGCACCAGTGAGAAACCCATGGTGTTCTTAAGGTGCCTTAAATTTATGATTATGGGTGCTACATCTAGGGGCTGCCCCATTGCTGGCACTGGCATCTGAGCCAGCCTCGATGACCTTGGCGGCCGAACTCTGGCCTTCGCTGGCCCTGCCTGGGAGGGAGCGGCCAGTTCCACGGCTGGCATCTCCCCAGTCACCACAGCCAAATCGGATACCACAGTCACTGGCAGAGGGGTGGAGGAGCTGCTGCCCTCATCCAGAGCGCCCAGAGAGGAGCCCACAGAGACAACAGGCAGCTCGTGCGCCAACGTGAGGTTGCTTCAGACCTCCCAGCTCACTGTAGATGGATGGGCACTGAGCTGGGATACTTAGTGCCCAAACCATCTCCCACACTGGCACTGACCGGCTGAGGTCAATGCCGATGTGAGGGCTTGCTGGTCAGAGCACATCCCCTGGAGGCCCTGATTGTTCTCCTGGAGGAGGGTCTCCAAGAGAGTCACCACTCTCTCCATGGAGGAAGCATGGCACTCAGCTGTGAGGCTCATTGCACCGGTGATGCTCTGCGTAGACTCCTCCAGCATAGAGACCATGCCGCGCATTGCCTCATGTATCTCCGCCAGATCCTCCCACATATCCTGCTGCACTTCCTGCGTTTACTGCCTCACATATGGGCACTCATGGGCACTCTCTGTCAACATGGGCACTCTCTGTCTCCGCCTGCACCTCCAACCAGTGTGAAGTGCCCTCACCGCCATGCCCTGGGACACTAGCTGATGATCTAATTCCCACCGAGGTGCTAGTATCTGCGCTGGTGCCTGCCTGGCAGAGATGGTGTGACTCTGGTGAGTGGATTTCCTCTGAGCCCTCAGGTGTGAGAGACAGCTCCTCTGCCTCCTCCTCCCGGCCATGCTTTGGTGATGCTGAAAGGAAGAACAAGGACATTTGATGAGTTCAAGTGGACACAATGTCAATATGCATGGTGCTCCCCCTGATCATTATGCGCTCATCCTTCCATTATCAATGGTCAACCCATGTTGCAAACTTCAATCACTGAGCATTCAGCAGTGCCATGGCTGCTGGGACATACATGAGTTCTCGGAAAACATACCTCCCTGTGGCCCCCCCAGCCTCACTGCCACCAGTGGACCTGGGCACATGGCGCCTCTCCAGATCCATGGCCTGTTGCTTGAATGGAGTCAGGATAGCCAACTGGGCCTGGCCTCTGCCAGTGCGTATCCGCTCGGTGGAATTGTGTGCAGTCTTCTGAGAAGGAGAGAAGAGCATTGGGTAGTCCAACCTGTACCTGGATTCCCATCACATCCCTGCCAACCCAGCCTGAGTGGGATATTGCAGGACTCCAGTTCTTCCTCACCCCACAGCTGCTGCACACTCACACCAAGTATCCAGGGCTGACCACCTCCCCCCACCCTTGCCCACATGCTCCCTCCATCACATTTGGCAGCACACGGTCTAACCTTACAAAGGAATGCAAAGGACAGCAGATGGGTTAGTGCCCCCGCCACCTGGAAGTTGCCCTCCCAGCATATCAACACCCTGACTTTTGACATGCTTCCCAGTTCCAGCACTGTGCTGAGGTGTAGATCCTTGAGTTTGCCCCTGAATCTATACTCTGGGTGTCAGTGTCACACATGCTGCAGATGCAGAACATATCCTAACTCAACCCTCTCAGGGTGAAGTAGGCATAGGCAATCTCTGCTGCCCACCCAGCGAGGGAAACACGCCGTGAAGGATTCAATGCCGTTACTGTACTCAGAGTTGTTGGGGGGTGGTGGGGGGGGCGCTTGGGGTGGAAAGGCTTCCAGCTGTATTAAGTGACCTCAGCCAACATGCTACTCACCTTTCCCGAGTGCAGGAGGTTGTTGAATCTCTTGCGGCACTGGACACGTGTGTCGCACCACATCCTGGGAGCTCACACTCTCGGCCACCTCCTCCCAGACATGTTTGGTCAGGTGGGGAGGCCTCCGCCTCCTGTCCCTCTGAATCAGGACCTCCCAGTGCACTGCCAACTCCTCCAGGAGAGCAGCATGGCACTCAGCCAAAAACTGAGGGGCACACTGCCTCACTGCCCTACCCTCCGGCCTGGCCTGTCCCACTGCCCTACCCTCCAGCCTGGCCTGTGCCCCTGCCCTACCCTCCAGCCCAGCCTATCCCCCTGCCCTACCCTCCAGCCTGGCCTGCTCTTCAGCAGCCCTCTGGTGAGCCCTTCTACTGGTCATTGTGATCCAGCGCTTCACTTAAACAGGCCACCGGGTGGCCATTGGACCTGGTGGTCATTGCATTCCTGCTGCCGCCCACCGACTCCCGCTATCCTCAGGAGTCACGCATCATGCTGGGTGGGCCTTAATTGGCCTGCCCGTGTAAAATAGCGGCACGGACCTGATCATGGGCAGCGATTGCGTCTGCACCTACCCATTCCTGCTCGGTCCACCCGACATGGGGAAAATTCTTCCCCATAACAATTCTGTGATTCTATGATTTTTTCTTTGAGAAACCTTGGAGGAAAGTTACTGAACCAATTCACAGGAGTCTGCTGATGAACTTTTAACACAAAGAAACAACACATTATTGAACCAGAAGAATGAACAATATGACACCAGATGGAAAGGTTGGAAAAATCTCAATACAAACATAAGAAAATGATTCAAGTATTCACTATTCATTTGCCCCAGCTATCTCTTTATGGACTCACAAATTCAGAAAGATTTACCATATCTATCTTATACTCTAATATTCAAGGTAATGATGTGGTACATGTGAACCAACTGGTGAACTGTGATCAGACACACCACACTCCAAAGTAAATGACAGATGCAACCAAAGCAGATTCCAAGGATTTCCCAACAACCCACCCAGACGCTGTCACACTGTGCGCCAATCGGTCTCGCTAAAACTCTGTCTTTCTCACGAGGGTTTCCAATCTCCACGTTTGAAGAACTCACCTTAGAATTTTCTCCAAATGATATTCCCACTCGGACAGCTTCAACCAGGATCCACTTCCAAGGTTTTGGTCTCACCTTTCGAGATTCCTTTCCACTGGATCTCCGAGTACACTCAAGCTTAACCTTCCAAGAACAATTTCAGATCTCCGGCCGTGCCAAGCAGAAAACCACTGCTCCTTTGCCATTACAGCCCACAGCACAGAGTCACCTACTGTCGGCTGCCCTCTCGGATCTTCACGGCTTCTCTCGAGCCCACTTTGCTTCAAGTCTATACCCCGTAGCACTTTCTCTTTAATTTGGAGCCCATTGTCCTGCTTCCTTCTCTCAACTATTCTGAACAGGATCTGTTCCTGATCACCATCCTTGTTCCTCACCTGGGACTGTTGACTGGAACCTGTTTCTGTCCCATTCCCTGATTTGTGACTTTCTTCTTGGGTTGGGACCTTCTCCCTGTCACCCTCCCCATGTCTCGCTCCCTGGGACACACTTTCTGCAATGAAGCTCCTCTTCAGGTTAGCTGGCCTGCAGTTTTGTGCTGTTTCACTTTTCTTCTGTGCAGACACACAGGGCCTGGCCTGAAGAACGAAAAGGAAACAATAACTGTGCATCTGTGGCCCATTCCTGACGAACACATGCACAAAAGTCCCAAGAGCAGCCAGGAGCTGTAGTTCCTGGCCTCCAAACTCCCAGACTCTGACTTCTGGTTAAGGTAAGCTCCTTGGGGTTCGTCACACAGTCGAAAATCAATGGGAGAAACTTTCTGCCCATGATGGGAGCTGAAGGTGCACCAGCCTCACCAGCCAGTCTCGGGAGGAGGTCACGAGTGCCGTCAGCACCAAGGTACTCCAAGAGAGGAACGCCATCCAATGCAGGAAAAGGATGAATGATCTCACCCACTCCATCAGGGTAAGTTGATCATCTTCTCACCATAAAGTCTCAGTCTCATAAGACCATCAGACATTTGCAGGGTTAGTCACATGGATATTTGGAATTAGGTGCAAAGCGGGAATTCGGTGCATAGGGGATGAGGTGCTCTATGCATTTTTTCCTTGCTATCAAACTTCTTAAACCTTCAGAGTGTGCTGCAGCAGTAGAGGCTAGAAGGGAAAGGAGTCACTGGTAAGTAGTGGGTAAGGTATTTACTACTTTAATCACTTATAGTTTAAGGTCTTTTTGTGGTTTACAGTTTATATATTCTACAGTAACAAGGATCAGGAAAGAAGGGCCCTAGAGTAATTGATTTAAAAGGTTTAATTTAAAGGGATAAGTCATGGCAGGAGAGCTCAAAGCCGTGGTGTACTCCTCATGCTCCATGTGGGAAGCTGGGGACATTTCCAGTGCCCGGGACCAGCATGTGTACAGGAAGTGTGTCCAGCTGCAGCTCCTGGAAGCTCGGGTTTTAGAGCTGGAACAGTGGCTGGGGACACTGTGGAGAATCCATCAGTCTGAGAGCATCATGGACAGCACGTTTAGAGAGGTGATCACACCGCAGATGAAGGGACTTGAGGAAGGAAGGGAATGGGTAACCAGGCAGTCCAAAAAAAACAGGCAAGTAGTTAAGGAGTCCCCTGGAGCCCTGCTCGCAAATCGGTATTCCACTTTGGAGGCTGATGAGGGCTCTGGTTCCTCCAGGGAGTGCGGATAGAGCCAAGCTTCTGGCACCACAAGCAGCCTGTCTGTACAGGAGGGGAGGAAGGAAGGAAGAGCAATAGTAATAGGGGATTCTATAGTTAGGGGAAGAGATAGGCGCTACTGTGGCCGTCAACGTGACTCCAGGAGGGCATGTTGCCTCCCTGGTGCCAGGGTCTGGGATGTCACTGAACGGCTGCAGGGCATCCTGAAGGGGGAGGGTGATAAGGCAGAGGTCATGGTACATGTTGGTACCAATGACATAGGTAGAAAGAGGGATGAGATCTTGCATCAAGATTTCAGGGAGTTAGGCAGTAGACTAAAAAGCAGGACCTCTCGAGTTCTAATCTCTGGATTACTCCCAGTGCCATGTGCTAGTGAGCTCAGAAATAGGAGAATAGCACAGATGAATATGTGGCTTAAGAGCTGGTGCAGGAGCAAGAGTTTTAGATTCCTGGATCACTGGGACCGTTTCTGGGGAAGGTGGGACCTGTACAAGTGGGATGGTCTACATCTGAACCAGAGTGGGACTAACATCCTTGCGGGCGGGTTTACTAGTGCTGTTGGGAGGAGTTTAAACTAATTTGGCAGGGGGAGGGGAAACAGAATGTTAGCAGAATAGGGACACATCATAATACAGTAAAACAATCAAGTCAGAGGGAGTACAGCTGCATTAAGTTTCAAGGGAGTAAGGCAAGGCTGGATGGCCTCTACTTTAATGCCAGGAGTATTACAGGTAAAGCAGATGAGTTAAGGGTGAGGATTGACATGTGGAATTGTGATATAGTAGCCATCGCTGATACGTGGTTGAGGGAGGGGCAGGATTGGTAGCTCAACATTCTGGAATATAGAATCTTCAGGCGAGACAGGGAAGGGGGTAAAAGAGGAGGAGGCATTGCATTATTGTTAAGGAGTCAGTTACTGCTTAGGAATAAAAAAGGGGCAACCACATTATTAGATGTTTATTATAGACTCCCAGATAGTCAGCGGGAAATTGAGGAGCAAATATGTGCACAATTTGTGGAGGTATGTAAAAACAATAGGGTAATTTTATTAGGTAATTTCAACTTTCCCAACATTAATTGGGATAGACATAGTGTTGAGGGCTTGGATGGAGTGGATTTTTTCAAATGTGTACAGGAGAACATTTTAGGTCAATATGTAGAGGGTCCAACAAGGGACAGTGCATTGCTGGACTTAATTCTGGGGAATGAAGCCGGACAGGTGGCTGAGGTGGTGGTGGGGGAGCATTTTAGTGATAGCGACCACAACATGGTACAGTTTAAGTTTGTTATGGACAGAGAAATTGACAAGTTGCAAAAAAATGTTTTGGATTGGGGGAGAGTGGATTTTAGTAAAATAAGGCAGGATCTGGCCAAGGTAGACTGGGAACAGCTACTTGTGGGGAAATCTACAGAGGAACAGTGGGGGGGGGGGGGCGTTCAAAAAGGAAATGGGGAGGGTACAGGCTCAACATGTTCCCTCTAGAGTGATAGGAAGGAGTAACAAGCCCAGAAAACCATGGATGATCAGAGATATTCAGGTTACGATGAGAAGGAAAAGAGAGGCTTTTAGCAGGTACAAGGGAAGCAAATCAGCAGAGGCATTAGTGGAGTACAGACAGTGCAGGGTGGAGCTTAAGAAAGCAATTAGGAGAGCAAAGAGGGGGTATGAGAAAGCTCTGGCTGGCAAAAGTAGGCAAAATCCCAAATATATTCTATAAGTATATCAAGGGGAAGAGGAGAACCAGGGAAAGAGTAGGGCCCATTAGGGACCAAGGGGGCAATCTATGGGTGGAGCCAGAGGACATCACTAGAGTCTTGAATGAATATTTCATGTCTGTCTTCACCCAAGAGAATGAGGATGAAGGTATCAAATTCGGGGAGAGAGACAGCGAGGTTCTTAAGCAAATTGATAAAGGGAGTGACACATTGGAGGTGTTGGCAGGCTTAAAAGTGGACAAATATCCAGGTCCAGATGATTTGTGTTCCAGACTGCTGAGGGAGGCAAGGGAGAAGATCGCAAGGGTTCTGATCCAAATGTTTAATTCCTCTCTGGTCATGGGCGAGGTGCCAGAGGACTGGAGAACAGCTAATGTGGTTCCGCTATTTAAGAAGGGTTGTAGAGATAAGCCAGGGAACTACAGGCCAGTGAGTCTCACGTCAGTGGTAGGGAAACTATTGGAGTAATTTCTGAAGGAGTGTGTCCATCTCCATTTGGAGAGGCAAGGTTTGATCAGGGATAGTCAGCATGGCTTTGTCAGAGGGAGGTCATGCCTAACAAATTTGATTGAATTTTTTGAGGAGATGTCCAGGTGTGTAGATGAGGGTAGTATAGTTGATGCAGTTTATATGGATTTCAGCAAAGCCTTTGACAAGGTCCCACATGGGAGACTTATAAGAAGGCAAATGTACAATTTGATAAGTTGGATTCAAAATTGGCTTAGTTGTAGGAGACAGAGGGTGATGACAGAAGGATGCTTTAGTTACTGGAAGCCAGTGTCCAGTGGTGTACCACAGGGATCTGTGCTGGGTCCCCTATTATTTGTCATTTATATAAACAACATAGATGACTATGTGGGGAGTAGGATTAGTAAGTTTGTGGATGACACAAAGATTGGCCGGGTGGTTAACAGTGAGGTTGAGTGTCTTGGGCTACAGGAAGATATAGACGGGATGGTCAAATGGGCAGATAAGTGGCAGATGGAATTTAAGCCTGAAATGTGTGAGGTGATACACTTTGGAAAGAGTAATTTGACAAGGAAGTATTCAATGAACGGCATGACACTTGGAAGTTCTGAGAAGAAAGAGACCTTGGTGTGTGTGTCCAAAGATCTCTGAAGGCAGAGGGGCATATTAGTTGGGTGGTGAAAAAGGCATATGGGACACTTGCCTTTATCAATCGAGGCATAGATTACAAAAGTAGGGAGGTCATGTTGGAGTTGTATAGAACCTTGGTGAGGCCGCAGCTGGAGTACTGTGTGCAGTCTGGTCGCCACATTATAGGAAGGTTGTGATTGCACTGGAGACGGTGCAGAGGAGATTCACCAGGATGTTGCTTAGGATGAAACATTTAAGCTATGAAGAGAGGTTGGATAGACTTGGGTTGTTTTCGTTGGAGCAGAGAAGACTGAGGGGTGACCTGATCGAGGTGTACAAGATTATGAGGGGCACGGACAGGGTGGATAGGGAGCAGCTGTTCCCCTTAGTTGAAGGGTCAGTCACAAGGGGGCACAAGGTCAAGGTGAGGGGCAGGAGGTTTAGGGGGGATGTGAGGAAAAACATTTTTACCCAGAGGGTGGTGATGGTCTGGAATGTGTTGCTTGGGAGGGTGGTGGAGGCGGGTTGCCTCACATACTTTAAAAAGTACCTGGATGAGCACTTGACACATCATAACATTCAAGGCGATGGGCCAAGTGTTGGTAAGTGGGATTAGGTAGGTAGTTCAGGTGTTTCTCACGTGTCGGTACAGACTCAATGGGCCGAAGGACCTCTTCTGTACTGTGAGATTCTGGGATCTCACACACTGCCAGTGTAAGGGACATCACCACTGATTCTTTCACACACACGTTTACATCTTCATCTCTTGTCACATCCTGCACAAGGCACATATTCAGCGCTTATATAGGTTCACTCAGCACACACACAAGGCAGGTAAGCTTATCACCTCCTTTGGCATCTGTCCTGTTCACAGTCTGTCCATCTGTCTTTATGCAGGAAAAGATTGCCCCCAGTAACAGGGAGAGATTCCAGCTGGCAGCGGGGAGGTGGGGAGTGGTGCGGGTGTGAGATGCTGGAGTTCTGGCCACTCATTCCTGTTGAGGAGCAGGCAGCAGAGCTGGCTGGCAAGGACAGTGACTGTTCCTGTACCAAAGGAGTAGTCAGTGCCCCACAGCTCTTTGTCCAGCCCATCAGCCCCTTCCCCCAGACCATCTCCAGTGAGGGTCCTCAGGACTCACTATGATTCATTTTGGGGGAGAAATGAGTGCATCCAAGACTAGTAATTTAAACTTAAATAAGGACAATTGTGAGGGCATGAAAGCAGAGCTGGCTAAAGTGAACTGGCAAATGAGGTTAAGGGATAGGTCAATTGAGGTTCAGAGGCAGACGTTTAAAGCGATATTTCAGAATACACAGAATACATACATTCCATGGGGAGGGTCCATCTTCTGTGGTTAACTAAAAAAGTTAAAGACTGTATCAGACTTAAAGAAAAAGCATATAATTACACAAAGACAGGTGACAGGTCAGAAGATTGGAAAGAACATAAAGAACAGCAAAGAATGACAAAAAGATTAATAAGGAGGGAAAAATTAGAGTATGAGAGAAAGCTAGTGAGTAATATAAAGACGGATAGTAAGAGTTTCTGTAGATATTTAAATAAGAAGAGTTAACAAAGTGAGCTTTGGTCCTATAGGAAGCGTCCAGGGAATTGATAATGGAAAGTAGGGAGATGGTGGATGAATTAAGCAGGTATTTTGCATTGGTCTTTACTATAGAGGATACAAGTAACATCCCAGAAATAGCTGTAAATCAGGAAATGGAAGAGAGGGAGGAACTCAGGAAAATTACAATCACCAGGGAAGTAGTACTGAGTTAATTGTTGGGGCTGCGGGCTGACAAATCCCCAGGTCCGGATGGACTTCACCCTCAGGTCTTGAAAGAAGTGGCTGGTGAGATAGTTGATGCACTGGTTTCCAAAATTCTCTATATTCAGAGAAAGTTCCATTAGATTGGAAAATAGCAAATGCAACTCACTTATTCAAAAAGCAGGAAGCTATAGGTCAGTTAGCTTAACATATGCCACAGGGAAAATGTTAGAAGCTATTATTAAAGATGTTATAGCAGGGCATTTAGAAAAATTCAAGGCAGAGTCAACATGGTTTTGTGAAAGGGAAATCATATTTAACCAATTTATTGGAGTTCTTTAAAGGAGTCACATGTGCTGTGGATAAAGGGGAACCGGTGGATGTACTGTACTTAGATTTCCAGAAGACATTTGATAAGGTGCCACATCAAAGGTTATTACAGAAAATAAAAGCTCATGGTGTAGGGGGTAACATATTGACATGGATAGAAGATTGGCTGGCTAACAGGAAGCAGAGAGTTGGCATAAATGGGTCTCTTTCTTGCTGGGAGGATGTGACGAGTGGAGTGCCACAGGGATCAGTGCTGGGGCCTCAACTGTTTATAATTTATATAAATGACTTGGATGAAGGGACTGAAGGAATGGTGGCTAAATTTGCTGATGATGCAAAGATAGGTAGGAAAATAAATTGTGAAGGGGATATAAGGAGGTTACAAAGTGACATAGAGATATAAACAAAAAAACTGCGGATGCTGGAAATCCAAAGCAAAAACAGAATTACCTGGAAAAACTCAGCAGGTCTGGCAGCATCGACAGAGAAGAAAAGAAAAGAAGTTGAAGGGTCATGAGGACTCGAAACGTCAACTCTTTTCTTCTCCGCCGATGCTGCCAGACCTGCTGAGTTTTTCCAGGTAATTCTTACAAAGTGACATAGATTGGCTGTGAGTGGGCAAGGATCTGGTAAATAAAGCATAATGTGGGAAAATGTGAGATTGTGCATTTTGGCAGGAAGAATAAAAGAGAAGCTTATTATCTAAATGGTGAGAGATTGCAGAGCTCTGAGATTCAGAGGGATCTGGATGTCCTAGTGCATGAATCACAAAAGGTTAGTATGCAGGTACAGCAGGTAATTAGGAAAGCTAATAGAATGTTATCAATTACTGTGAGGGGAATTGAATATAAAAGTAGGGCGGTTATGCTTCAGTTACACAGGCATTGGTGAGACCACATCTGGAATATTGTGTATAGTATTGGTCTCCTTATTTAAGGAAGGATGTAAATGTATTAGAAGCAGTTCAGAGAAGGTTTACCAGATTAATACCAGGAATGGGTGGGTTGTCCTATGAGGAAAGGCTGGACAGGTTAGGCTTGTATCCACTGGAGTTTAGAAGAGTAAGAAGTGACTTGATTCAAAGCTTTAAGATCCTGAGAGGTCTCGACAGGGTGGATGTGGAGAGAATGTTTCCTCTTGTGGGAGAATCTAGAATTAGGGGTCACTGTTTAAAAATAAGTGGTCACTGATTTAAGACAGAGATGAGAGGAATTTTTTTTCTCTCAGAGGGTTATGAGTCTTTGGAACTCTCTTCCCAAAAGGTGGTGGAAGCAGAGTCTTTGAATATTTTTAAGGCAGAGCTAGATAGATTCTTGATTAACAAAGGGGTGAAAGGTTATCGGGGGTAGGCGGGAATGTGGGGTTGAGGTTATAATCAGATCAGGAAAATGGTTGTGGTTGTTGGAGGTCAGTCATCTCAGCTCCAGTACATCACTGCAGGAGTTCCTCAGGGTAGTGTCCTCGGCCCAACCATCTACAGCTACTTCATCAATGACCTACCTTCCATCATAAAGTCAGAAGTGGGGATGTTCACTGATGATTGCACAATGTTCAGCAACTCCATAGAAGTTGTGACTCCATAGAACCATAGAAATGTTACAGCACAGAAGGAGGCCATTCAGCCCATCTTGTCCATGCCAGCCCAAGGACACCCAGATGCCCTTTCTAATCCCACCTTCCTGCACCCGGCCCATAGCCTTGCAGCTTACAGCACTTAAGGTGCAGATCCAGGTACTTTTTAAAAGAGTTTAGAGTTTCTGCCTCTACCACCAACTTGGGCACCGAATTCCAGACACCCACTACCCTCTGCGTAAAAAAGTTCTTCCTCATGTCCCCCCTACACCTTCTGCCACTTATCTTGAATCTATGTCCCCTGGTTCTAGAATTCTCCGTCAAGGGAAACAATTTTATCCTGTCCACTCTATCTATTCCCCTCATAATTTTGTACACCTCAATCAAGTCACCTCTCAGCCTTCTTTGTTCTAAAGAAAATAACCCCAACCTATCCAATCTCTCCTCGTAACTACACTTTTCTAACCCTGGCAACATTCTTATAAACCTCCTCTGCACTCTCTCCAGAGCTGTTGCATCCTTCCTGTAATATGGTGACCAGAACTGCACACAATACTCCAGTTGTGGCCTCACCAGTGTTTTATACAATTCCAACATTATATCCTTACTTTTATATTCTATACCTCTGCCAATGAAGGAGAGCATTCCACATGCCTTCTTTACAACCTTGTCTACTTGAACTGCTGCCTTCAGGGACATGTGTACTTGTACGCCAAGATCTCTCACTTCATCTACCCCTCTTAGTATATTCCCATTTATTGTGTAATCCCTGTAACTGTTTGACCTCCCTAAATGTATGACCTCACACTTCTCTATGTTAAAATCCATCTGCCACTATACCGCCCACTCCACCAACCCATCTATATCATTTTGGAGATTATAGCTATCCTCTACACTATCCACTACTCGGTCAATCTTTGTGTCATCTGCAAATTTCCCAATCGTGCCCCCCAGGTTCACGTCCAAATCGTTAATGTATAACACAAACAGCAAGGGTCCCAACACCGAGCCCTGTGGAACACCACTTGAGACCTGGGTAGAGTGGACGTGGGGAAGATTTTTCCATTAGTAGGAGAGACTAGGACCCGAGGGCACAGCCTCAGAGTAAAGGGAAGGCCTTTTAGAACAGAGATGAGGAGAAACTTCTTTAGCCAGAGAGTGGTGAATCTATGGAATTCATTGCCACAGAAGGCTGTGGAGGCCAGGTCATTTGAGTGTATTTAAGACCGAGATAGATAGGTTCTTGATTGGAAAGGGGATCAAAGGTTACGGGGAGAAGGCGGGAGAATGGGGTTGAGAAACTTATCAGCTGTGATTGAATGGCAGAGCAGACTTAATGGGCCAAATGGCCTAATTTCTGCTCTTATGGTTTTATGGAGACAACTTTCCATTTACAAGGGCATCCATCGACCATTACCCTTTGTTTCCTGTTACAAAGCCAACCTTTTATCCAGTTTGCCACATTACCCTGAATCCCATGGGATTTTACTCTCCTGACCAATCTGCTATGTGGGACCTTGTCAAATGCCTTGCTAAAATCCATGTACACAACATCCACTGCACTCCCTTCATCAATCCTTCTTTTCACTTCCTCAAAGAATTCAATCAAATTTGTGAGGCAAGAACTCCTTAAACAAATCCATGCTGACCATCCCTGACTAGTCCATGCCTTTCCACATGACAGTTAATCCTATCTCTCAGGATTGATTCTACTAATTGATTCTCCTCAGATACTGAAGCAGTCCATGTCCAAATGCAGCAAGACCAGGAGAATATCCAGGCTTGGGCTAATATGTTGCAAATAACATTCACACCACACAAGTGTCAGGCAATGACCATTTCCAACAAGAGAGAATCTAACCATCACCCCTTGGTGTTCAATGGCACTACCACCACCAAACCCCCCACTATTAACATCCTAGGGGTTACCATTGACCAGAAACTGAACTGGACTAGCCATAAAAATACTGTGGTTACAAGAATAGGTCAGAGGTTAGGAATCCTGCGGCGAGTAACTCACCTTCTGACTCCCCAAAGTCTGTTCACCATCTACAAGGCACAAGTCAGGAATGTGATGGAATACTCCGCAGTTATCTGGATAAGTGCAGCTCCCACAACACTCAAGAAGCTTGACACCATCCAGAACAAAGCAGCCCACTTGATTGGCACCACATCCATAAACATTCACTCCCTCCACCACTAACGCACAGTAGCAGCAGTGTGTACCATCTACAAGATGCACTGCAGGAATTCACCGAGGCTCCTTCGACAGTACCTTCCAAACCCACGAGCACTACCATCTAGAAGGACAAGGGCAGCAGATAGATGGGAACACCACCACCTGGAAATTCCCCTCCAAGTCACTCACCATCCTGACTTGGAAATATATCGGCCGTTCCTTCACTGTCACTGGGTCAAAATCCTGGAATTCCCTTCCTAAGAGCACGTGGGTGTACCTACACCACATGGACTGCAGCGGTTCAAGAAGGCAGCTCACCACCACCTTCTCAAGGGCAACTAGAGATGGGCAATAAATACTGGCCCAGCTAGCGAAGCCCACATCCTGTGAATGAATTTTTAAAAAGCTATGATCTTATTGAATAGTGGAGCAGGTTGAGGGGCCGAGTGGCCTATTCGTGCTCCTAATTCGTATGTTCATATGTTGAACCATCAGTGTGTTCACCTGCTCCCTTCACCCGTGCAGAGACACAAAGCTCGATGAGGCCTGGTTTTAAAGCAGTCTTGGGGTCACTATCAGGTGAGCATAACACTGATTTGGGTCCACAGCAGGTGGAGGGAGTGACAGCAAAGGCCACCGACACTCAGAGGGTGGCTGGAGGCCAGGCTGCTGCTGAGTTGAAGTCCAATGATGAGCCTAGAGAAATGTTGGAGTTCCAAAGACACACAGGGGTACAGCAGGCAGAGCTGTCAGAGACCGTCACCAGTTCAGAATGGAGGCTGGAGGAGTCTGCCGATGTTCGGTCTGATGTCATTGCACTGACATGTTAGCACATCGAGGTCACCATCCGAAGGGTGGCGTCTGCCTTGGAGACCCTGGTCCTGCAGTTTATGCCGGTTATGTGCTTGGACCTGCACACCGTCGCTACAGCCGAGTGGGACCCATCAGTGGCTAGGCGAGAGGGGACGGGGCACCTCGATCTCCCAGAAAGAGGCCCTTCTCCTCGAGCAGCCAAGGAGGGTCCCTCGGGCACCCACAGGGAGGAGGACTGTCAGCCTGATGCATGAGGGTCATCCACCCAGGACACAAGGGCCACCCAGCAAGGACTCTCTTGGGCTGTCTAGCTGCTCCAAATCCCCTCTGCTGGTTACCCTAGCAACTCCAGCTGCTCAGGCTGTGATGGTGCATCTGCCCCACAGCAGAGACCCAGTGCAGGCTTTGGCCCTCCAGACCTCGAGCCTCCAGAGGCCAGCCTGCCAAGGTCATCATAGACAACAGGGCATAGAAGTCCGCAGGCTGCCTCCACCTCTGCTGTGGATGTCAGCAATGCACCTAGACTTGGCAGTAGGGTAAGAAAAATTAAGAAATATTGAGAACACAAAGGTGGCACGGGTGTTCACTCACTTTATATACTTTGCACATCTGTAAATATATGTTGCTTATCTGAAATTCTCCTCTAGTGAATGGCTCTTCTATCTGATGCAATGCTCCGCGTTCAGACCAGTGTAACAGGTGCACCCCTCCTCATTTCCCATCGTGTGTCTCACACAGTCTCAGCTCAGTGAGTCACCTAACTGCCCAACAACAGCAACACGAGCAAAACTGCTTCTCTATCAACATGGTTTTTGGGCGTCAGAGAATCACATCATGTGGCCTCGTGTATAGATTTTGCGGTTTGGTTTATTCTCCTGGTGCTGCTGCACTGAAGCCTGGTCTATGTGGATCTGATAGGTTTTAATGGTAACCCTCATTGGGGGTCAATCTAATTGGGTGCATCTTTCAATGGCCTCCAAGTAACGTGTGTCAGGCTCAAGTCCGGGTTACATTTCAACTAATAGTCGGGTATCTTAGCCACTCATGGTAGCCTGGAGTGTGATGTCGTGACCACGTGTGCAGCTCAGTAACTTCCACTCTTAACCTGAATGATGCAGAGCTATTGACCTAGGTAGGGCTTAGTGACTCCTGGAATGTCTGTTTGATGGCCGTGACGATGTGAGATCAGAGGTGTGATGAAAAAAGAGATTGAAATTAAGATAAAGAAGAAAAGTTGTGCTTATGACAGGTGTCAGGTAGAAAATACAATTGAGAACCACAAGGAATTCAGAAGGTTCAGAGGGAAGGTGAAAAAGTATATTAGAGAAGCGAAGAGGGATTGTGAGAAAAGACTGGCAGTCAACATAAAGGGGAATCCCAAAGTCTTCTATAGGTATATAAATAGTAAAAGGGGGGTAAAAGGAGGAGTAGGGCCGATTAAGGATCTAAAAGGGAATTTACACATGGGCGAAGGGGCCATGGATGAGGTATTAAATGAATACTTTGCATTCGTCTTTACCAAGGAAGTAGATACTACCCAGGCCATGGTGACAGATGAGGAAACTCTGTCACTAAGAGGGTTCAAAATTTATAAGGAGGAAGTGTTGAATAGGCTGTCGGTACTTAAAGTTGACAAGGCACCGGGACCGGATGAGATGCATCCAAGGATATTGAAGGAAGTGAGAGTAGAAATTGCAGGGACACTGGCCATAATCTTTCAGTCTTCCCTAGACTCAGGGGAGGTGCCAGAGGACTGGAGAATTGTAAACATTACGCTCTTGTTCAAAAAAGGTTGTAAGGATAAGCCCAGTAATTACAGACCAGTCAGTTTAACTTCAGTAGGTCTGGCAGCATCGGCGGAAAAGAAAAGAGTTGACGTTTTGAGTCTTCATGACCCTTCGACAGAACTGTTCAGTTCAGTTGAAGGGTCATGAGGTCTCAAAATATCAACTCTTTTCTTCTCCGCCGATGCTGCCAGACCTGCTGCGTTTTTCCAGGTAATTCTGTTTTTGTTTTGGATTTCCAGCATCCGCAGTTTTTTGTTTTTATCTCTGAGTTTAACTTCAGTGGTGGGCAAGATTGTAGAAACAATTATTTGGGATAGAATTAGTAGTCACATGGAAAAATATGGGTTGATAAGGAAGAGCCAGCCTGGATTTCTAAAGGGATAATCATGTTTAACTAGCCTGCTGGAGTTTTTTGAAGAGGTAACAGAAAAGGTCGGTGAGGTTAATGCTGTTGATGTGGTGTACATGGACTTTCAAAAGGCATTTGATAAAGTGCCACACAACAGACTTGTGAGAAAAGTTATTGCTCATGGAATAAAAGGGACAGTAGCAACATGGATACAAAATTGGCTGAAAAATAGGAAGCAGAGAGTAATGGTGAATGGATATTTTTCGGGCTGGAGGAAGGTTTGTAGTGGAGTTCCCCAGGGGTCGGTATTGGGACCCTTGCTTTTCCTGATATATATTAATGATCTAGATCTTGGTGTGCAGGGGACAATTTCAAAGTTTGTGGATGATATGAAGCTTGGGAGTGTTGTAAATTGCGAGGAGGATGATGTGGAGCTTCAAGGTGACATAGACAAGTTGATGGAGTAGACAGATAGGTGGCAGATGAAGTTCAATGTGGAGAAGTGTGAGGTGATGCATTTTGGTAGGAAGAACATGGAGAGACAATATAAAATAAGGGGAGAAATTTTGAAGGGGGTGCAGGAGCAGGAAGAGCTGGGTGTATATGTGCATAGATCATTGAAGGTGGCAGGACAGGTAGAGAGAGCAGTTAATAAAGCATACAGTGTCCTGGGCTTTATTAATAAGGACATAGAGTACAAGAGCTGGGAGGTTATGCTGAATTTATATAAGACACTTGTTAGACCTCAGCTGGAGTATTGTGTACAGTTCTGGGCATCACATTATAGGAAGGATGTGAACACATTGGAGAGAGTGCAGAAGAGGTTTACAAGAATGGTTCCAGGGATGAGAAACTTCAGCTATGAGGATAGATTGGAGAGGTTGGGACTGTTCTCCTTGGAGAGAAGGTGACTGAGAAGAGATTTGATAGTGATGTTCAAAATCATGAGGGGGCTGGACAGAGTAGATAGGGAGAAGTTGTTCCCACTTGTAAAACTTTTTCACACAGAGTGATTTGGGTCTGGAATGCACGGCCTGGAAGTGTGGTGGAGGCAAGTTCAATCGAGGCATTCAAGAGGGAATTAGATGATTATTTGAATAGAAACAATGTGCAGGGGTACAGGGTAAAGGCAGGGCAATGGCACTGGGTCATAATGCTCATTTGGAGAGCCAGTGCAGACAAGATGGGCCGAATGGCCTCCTTCTGTGCCATTAAAATCCTGTGATTGTGTGTGTGCCTAGGCCATAGATGCCACACTATTAAATGGGAGGATGCTGAGCATGCTCCCTATTTGCTAAAGTGGAAATTAATCGTGTGCCACTTCATTCAGCTGAAAATTGCAGTAGTCGACTCCTCCCACAATCCATGAGACCCCTCCCCTGGCGATTTTTTACCCAATCTCTTTTTCAGCTGCATCGTTATATCAGCTAGCAAAATCCTGGGCTCAGGTTTTATAATGAGACCAGCTTCCATCCCCCTCCGCCTGTGACTGTCAAAGACCCTCCCATCGTGCTGGAAGAGCATCATGAGCAGGATCCCCTCCTTCCAATCACTGTCCTTCCTCTCCCTCTAATCCTGGATCACATCATTATGGAAAGATAGAAACATAGAAACATAGAAACTAGAAGCAGGAAGAGGCCATTCGGCCCTTCGAGCCTGCTCCGCCATTCAATATGGTCATGGCTGATCCTCTATCTCAACGCCGTACTCCCACTCTCTCCCCATAGCCGTTTGATACCTTTGGAGTCCAGAAATCTGTCTATTTCCTCAAATATATTCAGTGACTTGGCTTCCACAGCTTCTGTGGTTGAGAATTCCACAGGTTCACTACCCTCTGAGTGAAGAAGTTTCTCTTCATCCCAGTCCTAAATGGTCTACTCCATATCCTGTGTCTGTGACCCTTTGTTCTAGACCCCCAGCCAGAGGAAACATCATCCCTGCATCCAGTCTGTCCAGCTCTGTCAGAATTTTATATGTTTCAATGAGATCCCCTCTCATTCTTCTAAACTCCAGTGAATACAGGCCTAGTCGGCCCAATCTCTCCTCACACAACAATCCTTCCATCCCAGGAATCAGTCTGGTGAACCTTCGTTGCACTCCCTCTATGGCAAGTATATCCTTTCTTAGGTAAGGAGACCAAAACTGCACACAATACTCCAGGTGTGGTCTCACCAAGGCCCTGTACAGCTGCAGTAAGACATCCTTGTTCCTGTATTCAAGTCCTCTTGCATTGAAGGCCAACTTACCATTTGCCTTCTTAACTTCTTGCTGCACCTGCATGCTTGCTTTCAGTGATTGGTGTACAAGGACACCCAGGTCCCTTTGTACATCAACATTTCCCAATCTATCACCATTTAAATAATACTCTGCCATTCTGTTTTTCCGACCAAAGTGGATAACTTCACACTTATCCACGTTACACTGCATCTGCCATGTATTTGCCCATTTACTCAACCTGTCTAAATCACCTTGAAGCCTCTTAACATCCTCCTCATCGCTCACATTCCCACCCAGTTTAGTGTCATCAGCAAACTTGGAAATATTACATTTGGTTCCCCCATTCAAATCATTGATATATATTGTGAATACCTGGGGCCCAAGCACTGATCCCTGCGGTACCCCACTAGTCACTGCCTGTCACTCCGAAAAACACCCATTTATTCCTACTCTCTGTTTCTGTTCTGCTAACCAATTCTCAATCCATGCCAATATATTACCCCCAATCCCATGTGCTTTAATTTTACACACTAACCTCTCATGTGGGACTTTATCAAAGGCGTTCTAAAAATCCAAATACACTGGTTCTCCCCTATCTATTCTGCTAGTTACATTCTCAAAAAACTCCAATAGGTTTGTCAAACATGATTTCCCTTCATAAATCCATGCTAACTTTGTCTAATCCTGTTGATACTTTCTTAATGTCCTGTTAGCACATCCTTTATCTAGCATTTTCCCTACTACTGATGTCAGGCTAACCGGTCTGTAATTCCCTGTTTTCTCCCTCCCTCCTTTTTTAAACAGTGGGGTTACATTTGCCACCCTCCAATCTGCTGGGACTGTTCCAGAATCTACAGAATTTTGGAAGATGACAAGCAACACATCCACTATTTCCATGGTCACCTCCTTCAGTCCTGGGATGTAGATTATCAGGCCCTGGGGATTTATCGGGTTTCAGTCCCATTAATTTCTCCAGCAGTATTGTTTCAGTAACACTAATTTCCTTCAATTCCTCCTTCTCACTCAACCCTTGGTTCCCTAATATTTCAGGGAAATTTTTTTTATTCATTCACAGGATGTGGGTGTCACTGGCTGGGCCAGTATTTATTGCCCATCCCTAGTTGCCCTTGAGAAGGTGGTGGTGAGCTGCCTTCTTGAGCCGCTGCAGTGCATTATTTGTGTCTTCCTGCGTGAAGACAGAACTAAAGTAATTGTTTAAGTGCTCTGCCATTTGCTTGTTCTCTATTATAAATTCTCTCATTTTGGACTGTAAGGGACTTCACTGATCTTTTTCTTTTTACATCCTCATAGAAGCTTTATTCGCAGTCTGCTTTTATGTTCCTTACAAGTTTACTGTTTCTTCCCTCTTAATTAATCTCTCGGTCCCCCTTTGCTCAATGTTAAACTGTTCCCAATCCTCAGGCTTGCTGCTTTTTCTGGCAACTTTATATGACTCGTCTTTGAATCTAATACTATCGTCAAATTCTTTTGTTAGCCCTGGTTGGGCCACTTTTCCTGTTGTGTATTTGTGGTTGTTGTTGGTTTTTTCCCTCTCCACCTGCCTCAACATTTTCCTTTTGATGTCCTAATGCCCCATGTCGACCTGCCCCTCCCCATCTTCACACCCAATGCACGGTCACATACAGAGGTGCCACCATACCCCCCACCCCAATGAAACCTTTGGGTGTTCCCACTGTATTACCTGTTCCCCATCTACAGGCTGCAGATGTCTCCCCTGACTGCGACTGTGCCATCTCTGATCTGAAAGTCAGCCAACAACCCCCTGAACCAACATCCTGAACACTACATGACAAACAGGCCTCCCCTCTCCCTGCACTGGGACAGGCCATTCATCCAAGCTCAGAACCCTAACATGTTGCACAGTTGCTCAGGACTGTCTCTGCTTTCTGACCCTGACTACTTTGACTCCTTGTTGACCCCCTCATCCCTGCAGGTCATGTGTCTCTGTCCACCCCTTCACCAGTCATTCCCCACCCAGTCACTTGTCTGTGCTTAACCCACCCCCTGGGCTACAGTCAACACCACCACCCAACCCCCCCAATCCCCGTCCCAGTCAAGCCTTTGCCTTCCAATTCCCCCCAACTTTGCCTTCCCGCTGGTCTGGCCTGAGTGGCCTTGGCACAGAGTGAGAGCAGCCACGAGCGCAGTGCAGTGATAGGCCGGTGAGCTCTGTGCATACAAACCTCAAACTCACGAGTGAAGTGCAGTTCGCCAGGTGCACGTCAGTTCTACCTGGTCATGATTGACACTGGTCTCACTATCCGCTGGCGTGGCCATTTGATCTGAAGTGAGGGGGTCATGATTCCAGCAAGCTGGGTTTTTAATGAATATTCATGTTATTCAAATACATGCAAATGTGATTACCCACATGGTACAATGGCACACCCAACCCACCGTGAAAGTCAGAAGTGGAAAGTTGCTATTTTTACACCGGTGGGAAACTGACTTTTGGCCGGACTCTGAATTTTCCCAAAGCTGCCCTGATACCTGGACCAGGAAACCCCGCCCAGTGGTTTTAGTTCGGAGGGTGTTTCCTACCTAAGCTTTTCTTCAACTTTCATCAGTGTTATGGGTTCAAGATGTTTAGTTTGGGTCTACAGAGGGTTTTGTTGAGCCATTCGATGAGTTGGGGGTCTTGAGTCTTTATGGATGGGGAGGTCCAAGTTGCTGCTAATACAAGTTATTTCTCTGCGCATTGCTGCATCGTATCGAATGCAGAGAGAGACAATGTTTGAGGGACTGATAACCACTAAACTGGAGTTGATCTCAGAGTTCCAGAGATTATCCTCATTACTGAGTGAGGTTTTGTGTCAATAAGTTTGATGTGATGACTTGAAGCCCATGTGGGTGCACAGTACTCAGCTGTAAAGAAGACCAGAGCTATGGCAGTCACACAAAGGACGGCCATTTTGTCATCCCAGCTTGTTCTGGTGATATTCTGGATGATGCTCACTCAAGCCTTGGTCTTTTTGGCAGTATATCACAGGTGGTGATAGTAAGTTAGGGAGCAGCCAAGGGCCACTCCAAGGTAGGTGGGAATAGGGCCAGGTTGCACTTTTTCTCCACAAAAGGTGACTTTTAGGGTGTTACGTGCCTTGCAATTTTCATGGTGGAATGCAGCATTGATGGACTTGGCTGGCTTTGGTTGCAGAGTCTATTTGTAGCAATATTCAGCCATTTTTGACAGGTCAGAGTTCAGCATGACTTCCATACCCTGAAAAGATTTTGCCTGAGTTCTCAACGCAATATTATCAGTGTAAATACCTTTCCAACATGGTTTGGTGGATGTGTCACTTATGTAGATGTTAAAAAGTGTCAATCCCAGGACACTGCCCTGTTGAGTGTTTTTGACATGCTGACCTTATCTCGTAGGTAGACCTTCATCCTCAAATTGCTCAGGAAATGTCCACAGCAGCCGGAGTAGTTTAACACAAGGCAGCAACTGTTTGAGCATCACTCCATGTTTCCACATAGTAGCATAGGCTGAGGAAAGGCCTATGAAAGCGGCTCCAGTCTTGAACTTGAGATGAAAACCACCCTCAATGTTTGCGATAGCAACAACCTGTCCACAGCAACTGTGTTGGGGCCTCAAGCTAGTCTGATCTTGGTGGAGGGATGAGCTGGTGGCATCTGGGAGCTCTCACATGCTGCAGCCATGACACCTTGCCCATCCTACCATTTCTGTTGCTGCTTGAAAAAGAGAAAATGGGATCAGACTCCCCCCACCACCATGCCTTTCACTATTTTCACTCACTAATTTTCTCCCTTGCTGCCTCTATCCCTGCCTGTCCTTTTGTCCATCTCGATCTCCCTCTCCCTCTCTCTCTCTCTCTGCAGGCCAGCCTCTGTCTCTCTGTTTGAGCGTCTCGGCCATGCTCTATGTTTTATTAAATTGATTTAGTAAAGTGTTCCTCTGTATTTTTCCTTCCAGTGCTCTGCGAGTTGGGCCTGTGGAGTGAGTGGTCAGATTGTTCCTGCATCTCCCCAGTGCAGCATCGCTATCGAGCTGCCCATGAACCCCTGTTTGGGGGAAACCGCTGCAAAGGACAAGACATTGAATCCAGAATGTGTAACCAGACTGAATGTGCAGGTGAGCAGAACTAATGTGGAGCTGGTTCCTCACTTAGTGGGGATGGGTTAGGAAAATGGCAAAGCACAGTGGGATCAGGATGGAAGAGATAGGAGGGTGGTAACAAGGTATAGCTGACTCCTGCATTGTAACCGCCATTGTCAGCCTTGCGTAGTGTGTTGCCTCACTGGTTCTCGGGTAAATTACATCACAGAGAGGGGGCAGAATATTCTCAAGGGGGATGGGAGTGAGCCAGAAGATGTGGGACACGCTGGTTTAGGAGGCAGATATGGAGGTCGTATGGTCAGATTGTCAGGAGCTAGGGAGGAAATTAAAAAGTAGGATCTTGAAGGTAATAATCTCTGGATTACTCCCGGTGCCACTCGCTAACCAGAGTAGAAATAGGAATTTGCATGTGGCTCAGATAATAATCCAAAGACCTTTGAGTTTCTGCTTTTAGCTTTAGTGCCTAGTTCCTCATACAGATTTTGCAGAACCTCTTTCCTAGTTCTACCTATGTCGTTGGTACCCAAATGGACCATGACAACTGGACCCTCCCCCTCCCATTGCAACTTCCTCCCCAGTCCTGAGCAGATGCCCTGAACCCTGGCACTGGGCAGGCAACACAGCCACCTGGACTCATGCTCTCAACTGTAGAGAACGGTACCTATCCCCCTGACTATACTGTCTCCTGTCACTCCACATTCCTCTTTGCTTCCCCACTTGAATGGCATCCTTTACCATGGCTGCATGGTCAGTCTGCTCGGCCACCTTGCAGTCCTTCTCCTCATCCACACAGGCAGCACCTCGTGCCTGTTGGATAAAGTCAGGGACTGAACCTCCTCCATCACTACATGCTGGTTCCCCTTACCTACCTGACTCACAGTCACACCCTCCTGTCCCTGACTGACCAACTCCAAGTTTCTGCTGAAGCTGCAGACACTTTCTGTGGATCTGGTTTCCGGTATTCCAATGCATTCCACAGATTCCCACATGCTGCAGTCACGGACAGCACCAACCCAGCCATCTCTGTCCAACCTTATTTATTTAATTAGTCAATTAGTTAATAATTTAGACAGATGTAGTAATAGAAAGTTGCACTCACCGAACTTGGAGACAAGGAAGGAAAATCATCAACCACTGGAGGCAGAAAAAAAAGTAGGAAAAGGATCACCACTTTGCCCCTAATTCCCACCTCAACCAAATCCCTAACTCCTCAGTCAATCTACACTTCACTCAGACGTAATCCGCATGCCCCTTTCTTCAGACATTGGAAAATGTTGGTAAATGGAGGAGCCTGGGTGTCCTCTGTTTATTTATTCTAGGATACCACTGGCTGGGCCGGTATTTATTGCCCATTCCTAATTGCTATTGAAAAGGTGGTGGTGAGCTAACTTCTTGGCCCATGGGTGGTCCATGTGGTGTAGGTACACCCACAGTGCTGTTAGGGAGGGAGTTCCAGGATTTTGACCCAGCAAGAGTGTAGGAATGGCGATATATTTCCAAGTTAGGTGTGTGGCTTGGAGGGGAACTTGCAGTTTTTGCTATTCTGATGCACCTGCTACCCTTGTCCTTCTTGGTGGTTGAGGTCACAGGTTTGGAAGGTGCTGTTGAATGAGCCTTGGTGAGCTGCTGCAGTGCATCTTGCATCTGGTCAAAATTGGCCCTGTGGTTGATAGTGAGGAAGATTGCTATAGACTGCAGGAAGATATCAATGGACTGGTCAGGTGGGTAGAATGGTAGAAAATGAAATTCAATGCAGAGAAGTTTGAGTTAATGTATTTGAGGAAGTCTAAAAAGGAAAAGCATTATAAAATTACAGTAAGAGGCGCACAAGGGGATAGGAGACTATGCTGGAGCGAGACGGAGACCAAGTGAGTCGCAAATTAGATTCACATGGTATGTTTTGGTAAGTCTTTTTCAGGTTTATTTATAGATTAAAAGTCAAGCTCTGACATCGAACTAACAACCTTCAAGTAAGTTAGACTTCTTTGTTAAACAGGGAACTGCCTGGTATTGGCAATTATCTGTCAATCAGCTGAAAGGAGTTGGTTCAATTGGTGTTAATTACTGTGGCAGGGAGCTTATGTAGCGAGTGACTCATTAGAGAGTTTACATAAGAGGCAGGCTTTTCAAACTGCACGGTAGTAAGGGGCACATGAGGAGACTAAGCTGGAGTGAGACAGAGACCAAATGAGTCTCAAATTAGGTTCATGTGGGACTTCGGTGCACAGGGGAAAGAAGTGCTTTAAGTAAGGTTTATTGCAATTTGTAAACTGTGTTAAGCTTTAGTTGGATTTACAGTACTAGCAAGGTTTATCAACATTTCGATGGTTTAATACGTTAAGGCCAAGTAAAATAAAGTTAATATAAGTGAAGTAAAGCTTATGAATGGCAGGTGTGTAGAATGCACATCCTGTAATATGTGGGAAGTTGTGGATGCCAATGATGACCCAGACAACCACATGCGCAGGAAGTGTCACCAGCTGCAGTAACTTGAGCTCCAGGCTTCAAAACTTGAGCGGCGGCTGGAATCACTGTGGCGCATCCACAAGGCTGAGAGCTACGTGGATAGTACATTCAGAGAGGTGGTCACATTGCAGGCTAGGAGTCTGGAGGCAGAAAGAGAATAGGTGACCACCAGGCAGTCCAAGGGAACTAGGCAGGTAGTGCAGGTATCCCCTGGGGTCCCACTTGCTAATCTCTTTTCCATTTTGGATACTGGTGAAGGCATTGGTTCCTTAGAGCAGTGCAGTCAGAGCCAGGTTTGTGTCACCACAGGCGGCTCTGCTGTACAGGAGAGGAAGAAGAAGAGAAGCAGTGATAGGGGATTTGTTACTTAGAGGAACAGACAAGCATTTCTGTGGCCATAGACGAGACTCCAGGATCGGATGTTGCCTCCCTGGTGCCAGGGTCAAGGATGTCACAGACAGGTTGCAGGACATTCTTCTGGGGAAGGGTGAACCGCCAGACATCGTGACCCATGTTGGTACCAATCACTTGGGTAGGAAAGGGGATGAGGTCCTGAAAGCAGACTTTAGGGAGCTAGGAAGAAGATTGAAAAGCAGGACCTCTAACGCAGTAATCTCAGGATTACTCCCAGTTCCCACATGCAAGCGAGAAATAAGAGAATTGAGTGTTTGAATGCATGGCTGGAGAATTGGTGTAGGAGGGAGGGCAACAGATTTCTGAAGCATTGGGACTGGTTCTGGGGAAGGTGGGACCTGTACAAGATGGACAGGCTGCATCATAGCAGGACCGGGATGTGACATCCTCACAGGGAGATTTGCTAGTGCTGTTGGGGAGGATTTAAACTAGGTTGGCAGGGTGATGGGAACCTGAGAGGGAGCTCAGGTTGGAGGGAAGCAAAACTGGGAACAGGAAGTAGAAAAGTGGAAAGAAAAAATAGAAGACAGTTGAAGTACAGGTAAACATCAAATAGGATCAGAATAGAGAATAATGTTAAAAAAGCAGAATTAAAGGCACTCTATCTGAATGCACATAGCATTCGCAAAAAAGGTGGATGACTTGAATGGACAAATTGAGGTAAATGAGTAATGATTTATTTGCCATTATGGAGACGTGGTTACAGAATGACCAAAATTGGGAACTGAATGTCCAAGACATTTAAGAGGGATATGCGAAAAGGAAAAGGCGGTGGGGTAGCACTCTTAATAAGATACAAAATCAGTACTTTAGTAGGAGAGAATCTTAGGTCAAAGGATCAAGATGTAGAATCAGTTTGGGTGGAGCTAAGAAACAGCAAGGGGCAGCAAACATTGGTGAGAGTTGTTTATAGGCCACCAAACCATCATGATAATGTTGGGCACGGTGTAAATCAGAAAATTAGAGATACATGTCATGTGGGTGATACAATAATAATGGGTGAATTTGATTTACACACAGACTGGATAAACCAAATCAGCACTAATGCTCTGGAAGAGGAATTCCTGGGGTGTGTACGAAATGAGTTTCTGGAGCTGTATGTTGAGGAGCTGCGATATAGTTCATTCTGAAACTAGGGTCTTCTTCAGCAGAATGTACTCTGGGTGGGGTCTTCAATGTCCATCACCACCACAGACCAAGCTGGCTGAGTCCCAAAGGACATAGCTGCTAGACTGGGTCTGCAGCAGGTGGTGAGGGAACCGACAAGAGGGAAAAACATACTTTACTTCATTCTCACTAACCTGCCTGTCTCAGATGCATCTGTCCATGACAGTATCAGTAGGGGTAACCACCACACAGCCCTTGTGGAGTCGAAGTCCCACCTTCACATTGAGGACACACTCCATCGTGTTGTGTGGCACTACCACCGTGCTAAACGGATGGATTTTAAACAGATCTAGCAACTCAAACCAAGGCACCCATGAGGCACTGTGGGCCATCAGTAGCAGCAGAATTGTACTCAACCACAATCTATAACCTCATGGCCCAGCATATCCCCCACTCTACCATCACCACCAAGCCAAGGGATCAACCCTGGTTCAATGAAGAGTGCAGGAGGGCATGCCAGGAGCAGCACCAGGCACACCTAAAAATGAGGTGTCGACTTCACTGGATACTGCAAAGGTTAGGGGCCCTGACAATATTACAGCAAGAGTACTGAAAACTTGTGCTCCACAACTTGCCACACCTCTAGCCAAACTGTTCCAGTAGAGCTACAGAACCCGACAATGTGGAAGATTACCCAGGTATGCCCCATCCACAAAAAGCAGAACAAATACAACCCGGCCAATTACTGAATCACAGAATTTTAACAGCACAGAAGGAGGCCATTCAGCCCATCATGCCTGCACTGGCTCTCCTAATGAGCATTATGATCTTGTGCCATTGCCCTGCCTTTACCCCGTACCCCTGCACATTATTCTTATTAAATAATCATCTACTACCCTCTTAAATGCATCGATTGAACCTGCCTCCACCACACTTCCAGACAATGCAGTCCAGACCCAAACCTCTCACTGTGTGAAAAAGATTTTTCTCACATCACATTTGCTCCTATTACAAATCACTTTAAATCTGTGCCCTCTCATTACTGATCCTTTTACCAGTGGGAACAGCTTCTCCCTATCTACTCTGTCCAGCCCCCTCATGATTTTGAACATCTCTATCAAATCTCCTCTTAATCTTCTCCTCTCCAAGGAGAACGGTCCCAACCTCTCCAATCTACCCTCATAGCTGAAGTTTCTCATCCCTGGAACCATTCTTGTAAACCTCTTCTGCACTCTCTCCAATGTGTTCACATCCTTCCTATAATGTGGCGCCCAGAACTGTACACAATACTCCAGCTAACACCTAACAAGTATCTTATATAAATTCAGCATAACCTCCCAGCTCTTTTACTCTATGCCCCTATTAATAAATCCCAGGATACTGTATGCTTTATTAACTGCTCTCTCCACCTGTCCTGCCACCTTCAATGATCTATGTCCATATACACCCAGCTCTTTCTGAGGGAGAATGGAGAACTACAGACCCGTTAGTTTGACATCAATAGTGGGGAAAATGTTTGAATCAATTATTAAGGATGTGATAACAAAACATTTAGAAAGGAATAGTAGAATTGGGCAGAATCAACAAATGACAGGGAAATCACATTTGACATACTTGTTGGAGCTTTTTGAGAATATTACTTGTAGCATTAATAAAGGAGAACCAGTGGATGTGGTGCATTTGGATTTTCAGAAAGCTTTTGATAAGGTCCCGCGCAGGAGGTTAGGAAAAAAAAATTAGAGCACACGGGATTGGGGGAAACATAATATTTTGGATTGAGAATTGGTGAACAGACAGAAAGCAGAGAGGAGGAATAAACGGGCCATTCTCAGGATGGCAGGATGTTACGAGTGGGATACCACAGGGCTCAGTGCTGGGGCCACAGCTGTTCACAATCTATGTAAATGATTTGGATGTGGGGACCAATTGTAACACTTTCAAATTTGCTGATGACACCAAACTGGGTGGGAACATAAACTGTGTGGAGGATGCAAGGAGACTCCAAGAGGACTTAGACAGGCTAAATGAATGGGCTAGAACATGGCACATGGAAAATGATATGAATAAGTGTGAAGTTGTTCAATTTGGTAGGAAAAACAGAATGGCAGAGTATTATTTAAATGGTGATAGATTGGGAAATGTTGATGTGCAAAGGGACCTGGGTGTCCGTGTACACCAATCACTGAAAGCAAGCATGCAGGTGCAGCAAGCAGTTAGGAAGACAAATGGTGTGTTGGCCTTCATTGTGAGAGTACAGGTGCAAGGATGTCTTACTGCAGCTGTACAGGGCCTTGGAGAGACCACACCTGGAGTATTGTGTGCAGTTTTGGTCTCCTTACCTAAGAGAGGATATACTTGCCATAGAGGGAGTGCAGTGAAGGTTCACCAGACTGATTCCTGGGATGGCAGGATTGTCGTATGAGGAGAGATTGGGCCGACTAGGCCTGTATTCACTGGAGTTTAGAAGAATGAGTGGGGATCTCATTGAAACATGTAAAATTCTGATAGGAGTGGATGCAGGGACAATATTCCCTTTGGCTGGGGAGTCTATAACAAGGGGTCACAGTCTCAGGATACAGGGTAGGCCATTTAGGACTGAGGTGAGGAGAAACATCTTCACTCAGAGGGTGGTGAACCTGTGGAATTCTCTACCACAGAAGCTGTGGAACCAAGTCACTGAATATATTTAAGAAGGAAATAGACAGATTTCTGGATTCTAAAGGCATCAAAGGGTATGGGGAGAGAGTGGGAGTACAGCATTGAGATAGAGGTTCAGCCATGATCATGTTGAATGGTGGAGCAGGCTCAAAGGGCCAATCGACCTACTCCTGCTCCTAGTTTCTATGTTTCTGTGAAATAGGAACAGGAGTTGGCCCCTTAGACCATTGAGCCTGTTCCATCATTCAGTTTGATCACGGCTAATCATCTACCTCAACATAATGAAGACCAACATAACAACATTTCCCCCACCCCCATAAATCCTGAAGTCATTAGTATCCAGAAATCTATTGATCACTGCCTTGAACATACTCATTGATTGAACTTCAACTGCCCTCTGTGGCGGAGAATTCCAAAGACTCACTATCCCCTGAGCGAAGAAATTCCTCCTCATCTCAGTCTTAAAAGACCTTCTCCTTATCTTAATACTGTGTTCCCTGGTTCTAGACCCTCAGCCAGGGGAAACATCCTATCCACACCTACCCTGTCACATCCTGTAAGAATTTTGTAAATTTCATTGAGGCAACCCTTCATTCTTTGAAACTCTAGAGAATACAAACCCAATCTCTCAATCTCTCCTTATAAGACAATCCCACCATCCCAGGAATCAGCCTGGTCCCTTTGTAGATCAACATTTCCCAAAGGATCATCCTCCGCCATTTCCACCAACTCCAGCTTGATATCACCACCAAACACATCTTCCCTTCACCCTCCCCATCAGCATTCCATAGGGACTGTTCCCTCTGGGACACCCTGGTCCAATCCTCCATCACCCCCAACACCTCAACCCCCTCCCACTGCACCTGCCCATGTAATCACAGAAGGTGCAACACCTGCCTCTTTACCTCCCCCCTGCTCACCAGCCAAGGACCCAAACACTCCTTTCAGCAGCACTTCACTTGCACCTCCCTCAATTTAGTCTACTGCATTCCCTGCTCCCAATGCAGTTTCCCCTACATTGGAGAAACCAAACGCAGACTGGGTGACCTCTTTGCGGAACAACTTCGGTCTGTCCGTAAGCATGACCCAGACCTCACTGTCGCTTGCCATTTCAACACTCCACCCTGCTCTCATGCCTACATGTCCGTCCTTGGCCTGCTGCATTGTTCCACTGAAGCTCAACACAAACTGGAGGAACAACACCTCATCTTCCGACTAGGCATTTACAGCCTCCCGGACTGAATATTGAGTTCAATAACTTCAGACCATGAACTCTCTCCTCCACTCTTACCCACTTCTTTCAATATTAATTTTATCCACTTATTTTTATTAAATTTTCATTTTTATTCATTGTTTTATCCCCACCTTTTATCCTATTTTCGATCTTTCTCCCCAGCACCGTCCCCTCCCCCCGCCCCACCCCCACAAGGGCATCTGTCACTTGTTCATGTTGTTCTTTCCAGAGTGCTTACCCTTGTCCTGCTATCATCATATTCTGCTTTCTGATCTTAACGCCACCATCAGCACCTCCTTTAAACAGAACCACTGTCATTAACAGCCCTTTGACCATGACATCTTTGTCAATCTCTCCTTTGCCTCTACCTATTGCTGACCTTCTATCCAGCTCCACCTGTCCCACCCCCCCCCCCCTTAAACAGTATAAATTTCATCACATTTTTACTTCTCTTTAGCTCTGAAGAAGAGTCATAAGAACTCGAAACATTAACTCTATTTCTCTCTCCACAGATGCTGTTAGACCTGCAGAATTTTTCCAGCATTTTCTGATTTTGTTTCAGATTTCCAGCATCCGCAATATTTTGCTTTTATTTCCTAATCTATCACCATTTAAATAATACTCTGCCATTCTGCTTTTTCTGCCATAGTGGATAACTTCACACATATCCATGTTACACTGCATCTGCCATGTATTTGCCCATTTACTAAACTTGTCTAAATCACCTTGAAGCCTCTTAACATCCTCCTCATCGCTCACATTCCCACCTAGTTTAGTGTCGTCAGCAAACTTGGAAATATTACATTTGGTTCCTTCATCCAGATCATTGATATATATTGTGAATAGCTGGGGCCCAAGCACTGATCCCTGCAGGTACCCCACTAGTCATCACCTGCCATTGCTCTGTTCCTGTCTTCCTATAATAAATGGGAGGATGCTGAGAGGTGTAGAGGAAATGAGGGACCTTGGAGTGAACGTCCCGATCCTTGAAGATAACAGGACAGGTTGATCAGGTGGTATAGAAGGAATATGGAATCCTTACATTTATTAGCTGAGACACAGAATATAAGAGCTGGGAGGTTGTGCTGGAACTGTATAAAATGTTGGTTAGGCCACAGCTTGAGTATTGTCTGCGGTTCTGGTCACCTCATTACAGAAAGGATGTAATTGCACTAGAGAGGATACAGAGGAGATTTACAAGGATGTTGCCACCCAGGACTGGAAAATAGCAGCTATGAGGAGAGATTGGAAAGGCTGGGATTGTTCTCCTTGGAACAGAGGAGGCTGAGGGGAGATTTGATTGAGATGTACAGAATTGTGAGGGTCCTGGATAGAGTGGATGGGAAAGGTCTATTTACTTTAGCAGAGAGGTCAGTGACTCAGGAGCAGAGGTTGAAAGTGATTGGTAGAAAGATCAGAGGGGAGATGAGGAAATACGTTTTCACCCCCGAGGGTTTGTGGGGGTCTGGAACTCACTGCCGGAAAGGGGAGTGGAGGCAGAAACCCTCAACTCATTTAAAAGGTGTCTGGATCTGCACCTCAAGTGCCGGAACCCACAGGGACATGGACCAAATGCTGGAAAGTGGGATCAGTCTGGGGGCTCGTTTTACAGCCGGAACAGATTCAATGGGCTGAGTGATCTCTCTCTGTACTGTAAACTTTCTATGGTTCTATTTAGTACACAGTGCTGGAGCTGTGTATTGATGTTGAAGGGAGTGAATATTATGGGACAGATGGGGTACCTCTCTACCTCTGCTACAACCCCTTTGTTCTGTCTATAGGTTAACACTGAGTTTGTGTCTTCTCAGATGGCAGCTGTGAAAGTCCATTTGAATACCGAGCCTGCGGGCCAGCCTGTGGTGGTCACTGCTTTGACCTCGGGCACAACCGGGAATGTCATGTCACTGGCCAGGATTGTGTGGCTGGCTGTTACTGTCCCAAGGTGGGTTCAATAGGTTGAGTACAGCATTGGTCAATTCTTTTCTATAAAATACCTAAAACCTGTTAAAATTGCAGAGAAATCGAGCACAGAAGCTGAAAGCTGCACTCCCACACCCCCCAAATGCTGACTGACAGCCCAACACCCTCCCCATCTCGGTCTGTTTGTCTCTCTATCTCAACTGGACCCCATGAAGTCTCAAGGCAGGGAAAGCTCCTGCTAATTACCACGTACCACCCTCCCTCAGCTGATGAATCAACAAGAGTGTCTCAGTAGGACATTCCCAGGGTGTCTGGGACATTATCTGTAAGATATGATTCTGTGAGGATGACTATGTCAGGCTGTGACACAGCTCTCCCAATTTTGGCACAAGTCCCTGGATGTTAAACAGGAGGTCCTTGCACGGTCAACAGGGCTGAGATTGCTGTTGTCGTTTCTGTGCCTAGGTCGATGCCAAGCAGTTTCATTCATGATAGACTTCATAGCGATTTGATGCAACTGAGTGGCTTGCTAGGGGGGCATTTAAGTGTTAACCACATTGATGTGGGTCTGGAGTCATGTGACAGCAGGTTTCCTTCCCTAAAGGGAACAAAAATCGACAATGGTTTCATGGTCAACATTAGACTTTTAATTCCAGGTCTTTATTGAATTCAAATTCCACCATCTGCCATGGTGGGATTCAAACCCTGGTTCCCACAGCATTACCTTGGGTCTCTAGCCCTGTGAGAATACCACTGCACTACCACCTCCCCTTCTGGAAAGCCAAGCACAGTAGATACACAGGTTCCCCTTTATCCACGGTGCATGTGACTTCTTCAAAGAACTTAATAAATTGGTTAAACATGATTTCACTTTCACAAACCCATGTGGACTCTTCCCAATTACCTTGTGCTTTTCTAAATGCCCAGATATAACTTCCTTAATGATCGATTCTAACACCTTCCCCATGACAGATGTCAGCCTAACTGGCCTATAGTTTCCTGTTTTCTGCCTCCCTCATTTCTTGAATAGAGGAGTTACATTTGCTACTTTCCAGTCTGATGGAACCTTTCCAGAATCTAGCGAATTTTGGAAAATTAACATCAACATATCTACTACCTCATAAGCCACCTCTTTTAAGACCCTAGGATGTAGTCCATTGAGACCTGGAGACTTGCCAGCCCCCAGCTACATCAGTTTGTTCAGTACCATTTCCCTAGTGATTTCAATTTCACCAAGTTCCTCTCTCCCTTCCACCTTCTGATTTGCAGCTATTACTGGAATGTTTTTTTGTATCCTCTGTAGTGAACACAGAAGCAAAATATTTGTTCATTTCATCCACCATTTCCTTATTATCTACTATTAATTCCCACTGTCACTCTCTAGGGGACCAACACTCACTTTACTTACTCTTTTCCTGTTTAAATACCTGTAGAAACTCTTGTTATCCGTTTTTACATTTCTAGCTAGCTTCCTCTCTCACTTGAATTTCTTTCTCCTGATTAACCTTTTAGTCATTCTCTGCCATTCTTTATATTCTGTCCAATCATCTATCCTGCCACTCATCCTTGCGCAGTTATAGGCTTTTTCCTTAAGTTTGATGCTTTCCTTATCTTCTTTAGTTAATCCATGGATGGTGGGCCCTTCCTTTAGAATTTCTCTTGACAGTAGGAATATATTTATTCTGAATACTCTGAAATATCCCCTTAAACATCTGCCACTGTTTCTCTATTGATCTATCCTCCAGCCTAGTTTCCCAGTTCACTTCAGCTAGCTCAGCTTTCATCCCCAGATAGTTGCCCTTATTTAAGTTTAAGTTCCTAGTCTTAGACCCACTCTTCTCCCTTTCAAACTAGATATAAAATTCAATCCCTACTCTTATATTCAATTCCTCTCAAAAGAAATAACATTCTATTAGTTTTCCTAATTACCTGCTGTATCTGCATACTAACCTTTTGTGATTCATGCACCAGGACACCCAGATCCCTCTGAATCTCAGAGCTCTGCAATCTCTCACCAATTAGAAAATATACTTCTTTCATTTCTTCCTGCCAAAATGGACAATTTCACATTTTCCCATATTATACCACATATGCCAGATCTTTGCCCTTCTACCCTCACCCTGTCACCTACCAAATTCTCCAATCAAAATTAACCCACCCAATATAACCATTCCTCTCCCTTATGTCACCTTTGAACCTCCACCGTTAGCCTTGTACCTATTACCAGCTGCCCCCAGGTGCCTTCCCTGCTCTCTGAACCTACACCCATTACCGTGTCTATGCCCACACTAACCATGACCACTCCCATTATCCAAGCCACCTATTTCATCCGTTTCTGTGACCCCCACTTCCCCCCACCATGAAACCTTTAGCTATCTGAGTATCACCCTGGAACTGCCACTCTACCGTGTCCAACTCACACTCTCACTGTGAATGTTCCCCCCACTGCCCAGGACCTTCAGTTCAACCCCCAGGATCTCACCGTCGACAGCCCCAACCTTGCCCTCTAGGACCATCTTTCTATCACCATCCTTGCCCGGAAACCCCCCTCCCCCAACCAGCCAGAGCACCAGACTCAACAGGAAAAGCCCTTCCCTGTGTTCTATATTGCTGAATTCTTGAATTCCCTTTCTGCCTCCCTCCCTCTCCGAACAGCCTCTGTTCCTTCCCCGGGTAAACATCCCACGTCCCACCCTTTGCCTACCTCCCATATCCAGCCTTCACTCCACCCTCCTGCTTCTAACCTTCTGATCTGCTTCCAATGCCAGTATATGCCCCCCTAAATAAGGAGATCAAAGTGCACAATACTCCAGGTATGATCTCACCAATGCCCTGTACAGTTGTCTTGACTCTTGAAAGGTGAAAACTAAACAGTGACCAATTCAAGGTCTGTTGGGGGAAAACACATGAGAGGCTATCAGTATAAGATATCAGTGAGAAAGGAACAGAGGGTAAAGCTACTAGTCAGGTGAAGAAGGGTGACAGCAGAATCAATTAGACACCCCAGCATGAAGTTGATGGGCCGAATGATCTGTTTCTGTGCTTATATTGCATCTAATGCAAACATTGTACATTGACACTCGCTACTGTCCATGTCAACTACCTAAAGCTGAATAAGACACTTTGCAGCTGAGATGTTCTGTTTCACCTCAAAATGAGTTTCAGGCCACATATTCACATCATCAACAAAAAGGGTTACTTCTATCACCATAACATCACTCGATACTGTTGCTTCATCAGCTCATCTGCTGCTCAAACCCTCATCCACATTTTTCTTACCTCTGGACCTGACAATTACAATGCTCTCCTGGCCATTTTCCAATCTTTTACCCTAAATAAATGTGAGCTCATCTGAAATCTGACTTCCCATTTCTTAACTTGGTCACCCAAATCTCGTTCACCCAAATCTCGTCACCCAAATCTCATTCACCCAACACTCCTGTGCTCGCTGACCTTCACTGGCTCCTGGTCCCAGCTCAGTTATAAAATTCTCATTCTCATGTTCAAATCCCTCCATGGCCTTGTCCCTTTCCATTTCCAAAATAATGAAGCCCCTGGACCCCCACATCACAGGATCACAGAATCTCACAGTGCAGAAGAGGCCCTTCGGCCCATCGAGTCTGCACCAACACGTGAGAAACACCTGACCTACCTACCTAATCCCATTTAACAGCACTTGGCCCATAGCCTTGAATGTTATGATGTGCCAAGTGCTCATCCAGGTACTTTTTAAAGGATGTGAGGCAACCCGCCTCCACCACCCTCCCAGATAGTGCATTCCAGACCGTCACCACCCTCTGGGTAAAAAGGTTTTTCCTCACATCCCCCCTAAACCTCCTGCCCCTCACCTTGAACTTATGTCCCCTCGTGACTGACCCTTCACTAAGGGGAACAGCTGCTCCCTATCCACCCTGTCCATGCCCCTCATAATCTTGTACACCTCGATCAGGTCGCCCCTCAGTCTTCTCTGCTCCAACGAAAACAACCCAAGTCTATCCAACCTTTCTTCATAACTTAAATGTTTCATCCCAGGCAACATCCTGGTGAATCTCCGCTGCACTTCTCTGAGCTGCTTTTCTGCTGGCCTTTAGCACAATCAGTTTTAACCACTCCACTGTTGGTTGCTGCCTTTTCTGTTGTCTGGGTGCCAAGCTCTGGAGTTCTGTCTCTGCATCTCTCTACATCCCTCTTCTCTTTTCAGATGCTCCTTAAAACCTTCCTCTTTGACCAAGCTATTGGTCACCTGTCCTAAAATCTCCTTATGTGTCTCCATGTCATAATGATAACACGCTTGGTAAAACCCTTGGATGTTTTACTATGTTAAATGTGATTAGTAAATGGTTGTAACTGTGAATACTATGGAATATTTTCTCTTTCTCTCTCTCTCTCTATTCTTGCTCACACTTACCCTTTTCCCTCCTTCGCTCAATTCCCTCTTTTATTTGTCATCTCTCAGGGCTTATTGGAGCAAAACAACAAATGTGTCACTCCATCTGAGTGCGCCTGTCATCATCTTTACCAGTCAGAGAACAGGAAAACCCTACTGTCCATGCGTGTGCGACCTGGTGACAGCATTCTGATTGGCTGTGAGACCTGGTGAGTCTCAAACATTCGCATTGTCTTCTCGTTGGCGAAGCCAGAGAGCTTTCGACTCTTCAATACATTCCAAGGCTTGATGCAGAATGATTATTGATCAATCAGTGTAAATATTAAACCACCAGTGTAACAGTCAGTATAATGTTAACCAGTGTAATTGCTAACGTATATGATTAAATCAGTGTAAATATTAACCAGTCAGCATTGCTTTGGCCAGTACTGAAGTAAACTCTTGCCCACAGTGTCTGCACAGACGGGTTATTCCATTGCAGCAATGAGAGCTGTAGAGGTAGGAACCAAAATTCTTTATTTCAAGATCGTTGATACTGTGCTTGTTTCTGAGCAGTTTCTCAGTGAGTGAATGGTCAGTGAGTGAGTCTGTGATATTACTGAGCGAGTGGTCAGTGAGTGAATGGTCAGTGAGTGAGTCTGTGATATTACTGAGTGAGTGATCAGTGAATGAGTGAATAGTCAGTGAGTGGGTCTGTGATATTATGGAGTGAGTAATCAGTGAGTGAGTGATCAGTGATTGAGTCTGTAAATTTACTGAGTGAGTGATCAGTGAGTGAATAGTCAGTGAGTGAGTCTGTAAACTTACTGAGTGAATAGTCAGTGAGTGAGCCTGTGATATTACTGAGTGAGTGGTCAGTGAGTGAGTCTCTGGTTTACTGAGTGAATGGTCAGTGAGTGAGTGATCAGAGATTGAGTCTGTGGATTTACTGAGTGAATAGTCAGTGAGTGAGTCTGTGACATTACTGAGTGGTCAGTGAGTGAGTGTTCAGTGAATGAGTGCGATATTGCTGAGTAAATGGTCAGTGAGTAACTGGTCAGTCAGCTAGTCTCTGGTATTACTGAGTGAGTGGTCAATGAGAAAGTTTGTGGTATTAGTGAGTGAGTGGTCAGTGAGTGAGTGGTGAGTATGTGAGACTCTGATATTACTGAGTAAGTGGTCAGTGAGGGAGTGGTCATTGAGTGAGTCTGTGGTATTGATGAGCAAGTGGTCAGTGAGTGAGTCTCTGGTTTACTGAATGAGTGGTCAGTGAGTGAGCCTGTGATGTTACTGAGTGAATGGTCAGTGAGTGAGTTTCTGGTTTACTGAATGAGTGGTCAGTAAGTGAGCGATCAGTGATTGAGTCTGTAGATTTACTGAGGGAATAGTCAGTCAGTGAGTCTCTAGTATTAATGTGTGAGTGGTTACTGAGTGAGTGGTCAGTGAGTGAGCCTGTGATGTTACTGAGTGAATGGTCAGTGAGTGAGTGGTGAGTGAGTGAGTCTCTGGTTTACTGAGTGAGTGGTCAGTAAGTGAGCGATCAGTGATTGAGTCTATAGATTTACTGAGGGAATAGTCAGTGAGTGAGTCTGTAGTATTACTGAGAGAGTGGGCAGTGAGTAACTGGTGAGTCAGTGAGTCTCTGGTATTAATGAGTGAATGGTCAGTGAGTGAGTGGTCAGTGAGTGAGCCTATGATGTTACTGAGTGAATGGTCAGTGATTGAGTCTGTAGATTTACTGAGTGAATAGTCAGTGAGTGAGTCTGTAGTATTACTGAGGGAGTGGTCAGTCAGGGAGTCTCTGGTATTAATGAGTGAGTGGTCAGTGAATGATTGGTCAGCCTGTGAACTTTGCAGCTGTGACTCAATTTTTATCTTCTGGCCCTCTTTAGGTTCAGTTGGACTCAGTGAGTGGTCAGACTGGACAGGCTGCATTTCCTGTTTGCCTCAGTTCTTCCTGAATAAGCTGTCAGTCCATCTGTTGCGTGGACAGTGGCTCAACACCCAGAACCTCAGTGCGCTCCCTGACCTGCCTCACTACTTGTTGAAAGAAAAGCGTTACAGAGCTTGTGTAGCTCTGGAATCAGGTCAGCCTGTCTCAGCGGATCTCTGCAGTGGAGCCTTATTTGAGGAACGGACATGTGCAAACCTCACAATTTGTGACGGTAAAAATCTGTTTGTCTCCTTGTCAAAAAATTCACTTTTCAATTCAATCCTCAAATTAACCTGTGGATTTTATTTTTTTAGTGTTATTACGTTAGATCTTTCTTTCGAGTTTGGTGAGTGTGTGGAATTCATTCCCAGTTTTATTGGTTGAGGTTAAAATCATTCCCCAAGTTAATGGGCAGCTCAGTATGGGGAGAGTTTTTTTGCTGTTTCCTCTGACCTGGATATATTGACAGCTCCAATCTCTCCTCCTGATTGAAAACTATCCTGTTTTTACCTCCTTTCTCCCTGAGGTTTTCCAACATTCCCAGATTCAGCAATCAGACTAACCCTGATCTTTTCCACTTGTGATTCCTCCAATTGCCTCTCTGACTTGCCCTTTCCTTTGGGATTTGTCACCCCCACTCCTACACTTTTCCATCGGCACTCAGGAGAGGTCCTTATTTGCTCTCTATGCATCCCCTGCGAGATTATTTTCACTAGTCTTTGATTTCTGCTGCTAATATAATCCTTCACTATCCCCTGGTTTCCTGCTGCCTTCCATTTTCTGCTAATGATGTGTAACTGCCTGTTTTTCAGGTGACTGTTCCTGGGGCTCATGGGGGCAGTGGAGTCCCTGCCGTGAGCCCTGCAGTGGTGGGTTTCGCATCAGACAACGAACCCTCCTCCACCCTCAGGATTCTCCGAGATGCCAAGGGCCTGAGTTCCAATCAGAAAGCTGCAACACTGCCATGTGCCCAGGTGAGAGAGTTAAGAATAAATATTATATTGTATTATGACAAAGGTACAATATTTATGCAGGTCAATTCTGGTAGTGTAAGTAACGAGGTTGGTTAGCTGCACAAATTCTCAATGGGATTATAATTTGTCTAAAACAAGACCAGGTTCTTAATATTCCTGCTTATCAAGTACCCCCTAATGATAGAGATGGAAAAGAAAGAGGGATGTGGCCATTTTAATTAAGGTTCATTCTAGAGTTCTAAATAGAAAGGCTGTACTGAGTGACTCTACTTACGGACACTAAAGGCAGGGGTAGGCCACTTGGCCCCTCAAGCCTGCTCCACCATTCAACAAGGTCATGACTGATTTGAATGTAACCTCTTCCCCACATTCCTGCCTACCCCCGACAACCTTTCATCCCCTTGTTAATCAAGAATCTATCTAGCTCTGCCTTAAAATATTCAAAGACTCTGCTTCCACTGCCTTTTGAGGAAGAGAATTCCAAAGACCCACAACCCTCTGAGAGAGAAAAAATTCACCTCATCTCTGTCTTAAATGAGCGACCCCTTATTTTTAAACAGTGACCCCTAGTTCTAGATTTTCCCACAAGAGGAAATGTCCTCTCCACATCCACCCTGTCAAGATCCCTCAGGATCTTATATGTTTCAATCAAGTCACGTCTTACTCTTCTAAATAAGGAGACCAATACTGTACACAATACTCCAGATATGGTCTCACCATTGCCCTGTACAACTGAAGCATAACCTCCCTACTTTTATATTCAATTCCCCTCACATTAAATGATAACATTCTATTAGCTTTCCTAATTACCTGCTGTACCTGCATACTAACCTTTTGTGATTCATGCACTAGGACACTCAGATCCCTCTGAATCTCAGAGCTCTGCAATCTTTCACCATTTAGATAATAAGCTTCATTTTGATTCTTCCTGTCAAAATGAACAATTTCACATTTTCCCACATTATGCTCTATTTACCAGATCTTTGTCCACTCACAGCCAATCTATGTCACTTTGTAACCTCCTTTTTTCATATTCATTTACGTGATGTGGGTTTTGCTGGCTGGGCCAGTATTTATTGCCCATCCCTAATTGCCCTTGAGAAGGTGGGGGTGAGCTGCCTTCTTGAGCCGCTGCAGTCCATGTGGTGTAGGTACACCCACGGTGCTGTTAGGGAGGGAGTTCCAGGATTTTGACCCAGTGACAGTGAAGGAACGGCGATATATTTCCAAGTCAGGATGGTGAGTGACTTGGAGGGGAACTTCCAGGTGGTGGTGTTCCCATCTATCTGCTGCCCTTGTCCATTTAGATGGTAGTGGTTGTGGGTTTGGAAGGTGCTGTCTAAGGAGACTTGGTGAGTTCCTGCAGTGCATCTTGTAGATGGTACACACACTGCTGCTACTGTGTGTCGGTGGTGGAGGGAGTAAATGTTTATGGATGTGGTGCCAATCAAACGGGCTGCTTTGTCCTGGATGATGTCAAGCTTCTTGAGTGTTGTGGGAGCTGCAAGTGGAGAGTATTCCATCACATTCCTGAATTGTGCCTTGATGCTGGACCTCAGAATTCTGCAGTTATTCTCTGATAATGTAAGACTCTGCTTTTTTATTCTTCCTGCCAAAAAAAACCGAGCAAGATGGGAGGAGTGCGGAGTTGATCTAGCCGCCCCCCCCACCCCCGCACCCCCCCCCCCCCCCCACCCCCCAGCCACCCCCACTTCACAGGTCGCACCCTTAGTTTTAAAGTTTAATTTACTCACCCACGTGGCCAATTGTTTACCTTCACAACTGTTACCCAGAATAAAAGAGACTTTAACCAGACTTCTTTCAATAAGCAACAAACTTATTAGTTTATTATAAAACCAGTCTTGTCAAATAGGAAGGCAAAGCTTATCAACATACAGTGTGGAATATGAAATTATACTAACTACTCTTTCGAGATACCCCGAGGGTGGAATGGTCCCAGATTTGCACTAAGTGCAGTCGTGGGCAGGTGAAGGCTTGTTTTAGCCGCCGGCCACAATGGCAGCTTTTCAGGCTGAATCGTCCTGAACCTGCCACATTAATTATGTATTCCCGGGATACACGCCGTTTCCATGGTGGCCGGACTCCAATTCGTCTGCCACACTGTCACCTGCCGCTTCATCACACCAAACACCACATTTAAAGTACAGCCGAGCTCAGCGCTTCCAGCCCAGGACTGCAGAAAAGAAGACATGGCCCAGAGAGGCAAGAATACTGCAGCCCTCCAGTGCCTTTTGGATACCGCTGAGGCCACTGTGATGTCCTCTACCCCCGGCAGCAACATTACCGCTCTGGCTTGGCAGGTGGTAGCAGTGCCAGAGGTGGTCAGTGCCTATGCTGCACATGAGAGGCTGGCCATCCAGTGCAGAAAGAGGATGAATGATCTCATCTGTGCCACCAGGGCAAGGCAACCATCTCACCACTCTAAACTCACACACTCACAAGGCCATCACAGAATAACTGGCATCACCACACACTCTCTCACACACACCCTCACATCTCCATCTGGCCTCATCTCCTCTGGAGGCTGCCTCTTCATCTCCTACCATCTTACGGCCACTTGCACAGATCAACTTGAAGGATACACACACCCTGGGATACCCTCCATCCTCAGTACAGCCCTCGCCCTGCAGCCTCCCCTCTTGCCTGAGACCACTTCTCCCCCTTCCCCAAGCAAGTCCTGTAGCCATTGAAAAGCCCCCCACATACGCCTGGTCTAGTAGAGAGAGACCTGGCCGTGAGCCCCTCTAAAAGTAATGTGGTGCTGTCTGTGAAGCCTGGTGCTGATGACTGCGAGTGCTGCCTGAAGCAAGGTAGGCAGACAAACCTTGAAGCCCTGAGCGAAATGCAGCCTGTCCAGTGCACACCTTATAAATGCTGTTGTGAAACACGTCACCGTATTTTCCTGCCAATGTGGGTGGACGATCCAGCAGGGGGTGGGGTGGGGAGCGGGATGAGTCCGGTGGGCTGGCCTTATAATGAAATGCTGATGTATTACAATGAGGTTTCCAATGTCCAATAGCAGGGTATGCGCCCTCCCCACCCCCATTGGTGGACAGAGTGGATGATTGCAAACTGGTTTTGCAACGTCATCAACCGGATTTTTGGCCTTCTCGCCATATTGTCTGCTCAGGACACTGAACGCGCCCAATGCCGGTGGGAACAGTAAATCCCGGCACACACACACAGACACACATGCACACACAAACATTGAAAATCAGATCAAAATGGAGAAATTTGGCCAAAAGTTAAAAGTCAGTGGTTCAAAGGCAAAGGATAGACAGTGGAGTTCTTGAGATAGTGTCTGGGTTATACGCTTGGTCTCTCAGCGCTGATCCACAAAACAATCAATGACTCTGACACTACTTTGCAGACAGACTCGAGGGTACACTATTGCAGCACGTAGAGCAGCTCAGGAGCAGCTTTTATTCACTTCTGGCTGTGGACCGGTTCTGGACTGTAAAAGGCTCCTCTCTTGCTCCCCAAGCAGTTGTTCCTTCTCTTCTCAAAGCAAAATGAAAACCTACTTTTAAAACACAGTCTTCCAGGGATAAATTTTTCTCAGAGCCTGAAAACCCATGTGACCCGCCCCCCCCATCCCTTTGTACACGGTTCACTCAGGTCAAGAGGTTTACAGTTTTATTTCCACTGCTTAATCATCCTTTCCTGCAAAAGGATGTTTTTTTTCCAGGAGTAGCAACCAGAGCCCTTCATTAATCCTTTAAGGGACAGTGTCGTTTAAAACAGAAATTCTTCCAGAATGTTCTTAGTCCTTGAAGATGAACCATTTTCTGTGTATTGTCCATTGACCTTTTCCTTAACCTCATTTGCCAGTTCACTTTAACTAGCTCCACTTTCATACCTTCATAACTGCCCATATTTAAGTTTAAAAACATAATCTTGGACCAACTCTTCTCTCCTCCAAAATGAATGTAAAATTCAATCATATTGTGATTGCTACTACTTAGGAGTGTCTTCATTATGAGGTTATCAATTAATCCTATCTCTTTGCATAATGCCAGGTCTAACATAGCCCTCTTTATGGTTGGCTCCATAAAGTGCTGTTCTAAGAAAATATCCTGAAAACATTCTATGATTGCCTCATCATCTTTGCCCATCTGATTTTTCCAGTCTAGACGTAGATTAAAATCCTCCATGATTATCCCCTTACCTTCCTGACAACCTCCCATCATCACTCCTTTTACCTTGTGCCCTACCATGTAGTTACAATTAGGGGGCCTAAACACCACTCCTACAAGTGTCTTCTTGCCTTTATCGTTTCTCATCTCTAACCAAACCACTTCTACATCCTGGTTTCCTGAACCTAAGTCGGCCCTCCATAACATACTAATAGCACATTTGCTAACAGAGGCACTGCTGCACCTTTTCCTCGCTTCCCTTCCTTCCTAAATATCATGTACACTTTAATATTCATGTCCCAGTCGATGTCATCCTGCAGCCATGTCTCGGTAGTGATATCGGGTCATATTTATTAATTTATTTCTATTTGCGCTATCAGTTCATCTGTTTTGTTTTGAATGATACATGCGTTCAGAGACAAAGTCTTTACTTTTGTCCATTTATTATTTTTGTAATGTCTAGCTTTATCAGCTGATTTACGCTCACATTTGTATTCTCTAGCCTTTCCTGTCACGGTCTCTATCATTTACATAGAAACTAGGAGCAGGAGTAGGCCATTCGGTCCTTCGAGCCTGCTCCACCATTCATTATGATCATGGCTGATCATCCAACTCAATAACCTGTTCCCGCTTTCTCCCCATATCCTTTTGACCCATTTCACCCCAAGAGCTGTATCTAACTCCTTCTTGAAAACGTACAATGTTTTGGTCTCAACTATTTTCAGTGGTAATGAATTCCACAGCCTCACCACTCTCTGGGTGAAGAAATTTCTCCTCATCTCAGTCCTAAATGGTCTACCCCATATCCTGAGACTGTGACCCCTGGTTCTGGACTCCCCCACCATTGGGAACATCCTTCCTGCATCTAACCTGTCTAGTCCCGTTAGAATTTTATAGGTTTCTATTAGATTCCCCCTCATTCCTCTGAACTCCAGCAAATATAATCCTAACCGACTCAATCTCTCCTCATATGTCAGTCCCGCCATTCCAGGAATCAGTCGGGTAAACCTTCGCTGCACTCCCTCTATAGCAAGAACACGCTTCAAGTCAGAGGGAGTACAGCTGCATTAGTTTCAAGGGGGTAAGGCAAGGCTGGATGGCCTCTACTTTAACGCCAGGAGTATTACAGGTAAAACAGAGGAGTTAAGGGTGAGGATTGGCATGTGGAATTGTGATATAGTAGCCATCACTGAGACGTGGTTAAGGAAAGGGCAGGATTGGCAGCTCAACATTCCGGGATATAGAATCTTCAGGTGAGACAGGGGAGGGGGTAAAAGAGGAGGAGGCATTGCATTATTAGTTAAGGAGTTAGTTACTGCAGTAAAGAGAGATGATATCTTGGAGGGGGCATCGAATGAAGCTTTGTGGGTAGAGCTTAGGAATAAAAAAGGGGCAGCCTCGTTGTTAGATGTTTATTATAGATCCCCAGATAGTCAGCGGGAAATTGAGGAGCAAATATGTGCACAATGTGGGGAGATGTGTAAAAACAATAACAATAGGGTAATTATATTAGGTGATTTCAACTTTCCCAACATTAATTGGGATAGACATGGTGTTAAGGGCTTGGATGGAGTGGATTTCTTGAAATGTGTACAGGAGAACTTTTTCGGTCAATATGTAGAGGGTCCAACAAGGGACAGTGCATTGCTGGACTTAATTCTGGGGAATGAAGCCGGACAGGTGGCTGAGGAGGTGGTGGGAGAGCATTTTAGTGATAGCGACCACAACATGGTACAGTTTAAGTTTGTTATGGACAAATAAATGGACAAGTTGCAAAAAATGTTTTGGATTGGGGGAGAGTGGATTTTAGTAAAATAAGGCAGGATCTGGCCAAAGTAGACTGGGAACAGTTACTAGTGGGGAAATCTCCAAAGGAACAGTGAGGTCTGTTCAAAACTGAAATGGGGAGGGTACAGGCTCAACATGTTCCCTCTAGGGAGATAGGAAGGAGTAACAAGCCCAGAGAACCATGGATGACCAGAGATATTCAGGTTACGAAGAGAAGGAAGAGAGAGGCTTTTAGTAGGTACAAGGGAAGCAAATCAGCGGAGGCATTAGTGGAATACAGACAATGCAAGGTGGAACTTAAGAAAGCAATTAGGAAAGCAAAGAGAGGATATGAGAAAGCTCTGGCTGGTAAAAGTAGGGAAAATCCCAATATATTCTATTAGTATATCAATGAGAAGAGGAGAACCAGGGAAAGAGTAGGGCCCATAAGGGACCAAGGGGGCAATCTATGGGTGGAGCCAGCGGATATCGCTAGAGTGTTGAATGAATACTTCACATCTGTCTTCACCCAAGAGAATGAGGATGAAGGTATCGAACTCAGGGAGAGAGACTTGCGAGATTCTTAAGCAAATTGACATAGGGAGTGACAAGGTATTGGTTTCCATTCCTTCTGAAAGTCCAAATAAACCACATCCACTGGCTCACCCTCATCAACTTTACTAGCTACATCCTTGAAAAATTGCAATAACTTTGTCAAGAATCAATTCCCTTTCATAAATCAATGCTGACTCTGTCTGATTCTGCCACTGTTTTCCACGTGCTCAGCTATTAAATCTTTTATAATGGACTCTAGAATTTTCCCCACTACCAACGTCAGGCTGACTGGTCTATAATTCCCTGTTTTCTCTCTACCTCCCTTTTTAATTAGTAGGGTTACATTAACTACCCTCCAATCTGTAGGATCTGTTCCATAGTCTATAGAATCTCGGAAGATGACCACCAATGCATCCACTATTTCTAGGGCCACTTCCTTAAATACTCTGGGATGTAGATTATCAGGCCCCGGGGATTTATTGGCCTTCAATCCCATCAATTTCCCCAACACCATTTCCCTACTAATACTGATTTCCTTCAGTTCCTCCCTCTCACTAAACCCTGTGTTCCCCAACATTTCTGGTATGTTATTAGTGTCCTCCTTTGTGAAGACAGAACCAAAGTATGTATTTAGTTGGTCAGCCATTTCTTTATTCCCCATTATAAATTCTCCTGTTTCTGACTGTAAGGGACCTACATTTGTATTCACCAATCTTTTTCTCTTCACATACCTATAGAAACTTTTAGTCAGTTTTTATGTTCCCTCAAGTTTACTCTTATACTCTGTTTTCCCCATGTTCATACCTTTCTCTCTTGCCCTGTCTCTACTCTGGTTTACCACATCTTCCCAAATTTGATCCCTTGCCCCCACTGTTCAGTTTAAAACCATCTCTACTTCTTTAGTTATGAAACTCGCGAGAATACTAGTCCCAGCACAGTTCGGGTGCAGACCATTCCAACGATACAGATTCCACTTTCCCCAATACTGGCACCAGTGCCCCACAACCCGGAACCCACTTCTCCCACACCAGTCTTTGAGCCACGCATCCAGTCCTCTATTCTTATTTGCCCTATGTCAATTTGCATGTGGCTCAGGTAATAATCCAGAGAATTATTGCAAATACGATGGACTGAATGGCCTCTTTCTGCGGCATAACCTTTCCATGGTTCTATAGTTGTACCTGTGAGGTTCTGCTTTTTAATTTGGTGCTCAGAACCTCCTTCCTCGTCCTGCCTGTCGTTGGTACCTACATGGACCATGACAAAGGACTGAATCGGTTTGGCTTGAGTTGAGAAACAGAGGGAGAACTGTTTCATTGTTGGGAGTTTTTATAGAGCCCCAAATAGTGAGAAGAAGATCGATGAGTAAGTTTGTTGGAAAATTTCAAAGGTGTTTAACAAAAGAAAAGGAGCAATAACAGGAGATTTAAATTACCTCCTTCTCAGGAAAAACACAGAGCTCAGGGGAGGAACGGTGAAGACTCCTGTCCAGAGGTGGAGGAAGTGTCATCAGCTGCTATAGCTCACGCTCGTGTTGCAGAATTTGAGCAGCAGCTGGAGTCACTGCTGACGTCCGCGAGGCTGAGAGTCTCATGGAAAGCACATTTATAGATGTAATCACCGCATAGTTTAAAGTTGTGCAGGCAGAGAAGGAATGGGTAACAACCAGGCAGTCAAGGAGGAGCAGGCAGGTAGTCCAGGAGTCCCCTGAGTGCATCTCACTCTCCAACAAGTATTCAGTTCTGAAGACTGATGAATGTGATGGTTTGCCTGGGGAGTGCAGCCAGAGTCAAGCCCATGGAACCATGGTGGGGCAGGGATGTGACGAGGGGCTCAGCTCCACAGGGGTACAAGGAAGACTGGAAAAGCAATAGTGATAGGTGATTCGATAGTTAGAGGAACAGAGAGACATAAGACCATAAGACATAGGAGCAGAAATTAGGCCTTTCGGCCCATCAAGTCTGCTCTGCCATTCAATCATGGCTGATAAGTTTCTCAACCCCATTCTCCCACATGTCTGTGGCCACAGATGTGACTCCAGGATGGTTTGTTGCCTGTCTGGTGCCAGGGTCAAGGACGTCACTGAGCGATTGCAGGGCAGCTGAGGAAGAGGGTGAACAGCCAGAGGTCGTGGTCTTTTTCATCATTTTTTGCTGGTGCTGGAAATCTGCCCAATCCTCTGACCAACATTAATCTTTGCAGATTAGCAGGTGTTTCTTTCAATTTGATATGCTCCTTAACTTCCTCATTAGCCACACATGAAACAACCTTCTCAAAGAGCCTTCCTTTCACACTAGGATAAATCTTTTCTCAGTATTATTAAATATCTCCTTAAAAGTTGGTCACTGCACCTCTACTGTGCACCTTTTAACTGAGCTCACTTTCCCAGCTCACTTTAGTCAACTCTGCCTTCCTACTCTTATCATTACCTTTATTTAGGTTTCAAACACTGATCATGGACCCGCTCTTCTCCATTTCAAAGTGAACATGAAATTCCATCATGTTATGATCACTGTTACCCAGAGGCTCCTTTACTATGAGGTTATTGATTAATCCTGTCTCAGTGCACATTACCAGGTTTAGAATAGCCTGCTCTCTGGTTGGTTCTAGAATGCACTGCTCTAAGAAACTGTCTGAAAACACTCTATGAGATCATGGCCAGGATTTTCCATTTGTGGGGGGGAGGGAGACTGGGAGCGGAGCTGGATCCAGTCGCCTCCTACGATCGGGTCCCCTCCGTCATTTTACGCGGGTGGGCAGTTAAGTCCCGCCCAGTGTATTTGCTGACTCCCATGGATAGCGGGAGTGTGCGCTGTTCACAATGGCCAGTTCCAGGCCGCAGCAGAGGGAGTCAGCTGAGCAGGGCCAGGCTGCAGGGTCAGTCCCAGGAGCAGGGCCAGGCTGCAGGGTCTGTCACAGGGACAGGGCCAGGCTGCAGGGTCTGGTACAGGGACAGGGCCAAGCTGCAGGGTCTGTCACAGGGACAGGGCCAGGCTGCAGGGTCTGTCACAGGGACAGGGCCAGGCTGCAGGGTCTGGTACAGGAGCAGGGCCAGGCTGCAGGGTCAGTCCCAGGAGCAGGGCCAGGCTGCAGGGTCTGTCACAGGGACAGGGCCAGGCTGCAGGGTCTGCCCCAGGAGCAGGGCCAGGCTGCAGGGTCTGTCACAGGGACAGGGCCAGGCTGCAGGGTCTGTCACAGGGACAGGGCCAGGCTGCAGGGTCTGGTACAGGAGCAGGGCCAGGCTGCAGGGTCTGGTACAGGGACAGGGCCAGGCTGCAGGGTCAGTCCCAGGAGCAGGGCCAGGCTGCAGGGTCTGTCACAGGGACAGGGCCAGGCTGCAGGGTCTGTCACAGGGACAGGGCCAGGCTGCAGGGTCTGGTACAGGGACAGGGCCAGGCTGCAGGGTCTGGTACAGGGACAGGGCCAGGCTGCAGGGTCTGGTACAGGGACAGGGCCAGGCTGCAGGGTCTGGTACAGGAGCAGAGCCAGGCTGCAGGGTCTGGTACAGGGACAGGGCCAGGCTGCAGGGTCTGGTACAGGAGCAGAGCCAGGCTGCAGGAAAGGCCAGTCGGGGAGGCTAAAGTGCCCCTCGCTTTTCAGGTGAAAGCCTTGCTGCCCTCCTCAAGGAGCTGGCAGCACAGCGGGAGGTGCTGGTCCCCCAGGATGGGAGGAGGAGGCCCCCCCACATGATGAAATGTGCCTGGGAGGAGGTGGCGGAGGTGGTGAGATCCCGTGACGTGGTGCGGGTGCACCTGGATCCAGTGCCATAAGTGCTTCAACGATTAGTTGCGCTCTGGCAGGGTGAGCACCATGTTGGCATTGGGCGTTTAACCCAGCTGGTAGCCTTACCCTCTGAGGCCTCCCACCCCCCAACAGAGTCTCACTGTCGTCGCTGCATTGAATCATGTTGGGCATTTTTCGCACGCTGGGTGGGCAGGCAGATAGTGCCCATGCTTAGATCAGCCTGAGTGGATCATGAGGAGATGGGTTCTCCCCTGCACCATGTGTTGCTCTTAGTCACACACGACTAGACTGGGGGCAACCTGCAGGAGATGCAGCTCAGCACATACTCCGAACTCCAGCACATGTCCTGTTCACGGTGATGAGATTGTGGAAGGGGAGCCTCAAGGTCTCGTGGCCAAGAACCATCTGCTGCCCTCGATGCTGCACCTAGTTGTGCCTCCTTGCTATGGGAGGAAATACCGTGTGGTTCCTAAAGTGATGGACGCAGAATGTATCCAAGGTGGCCATTGGTGGGAGGGGGGTTGGGAGCAGGCAGACTATCTTTGTGTGAGTAATCAGCAGCAGCGGGGAGAGGATGCACTGGAGGCCTCAGATGTCCCAGTCTGGTTGGGGTGCAGTGTGTGTGCAGAGTCCATGTGCAATTTGCCCCAATCAATGCTCTTCTCTCTTTTTCAGGAGAATGCTCATAATGCATCCGAGCTTGTGAGGACTGGAGACAGCCAGGCACAACTCTCCTCATTAAACCGCTTCGAGCAGGAGGCCCTTGATCTGGAGAGGCGCCATGCCCCCAGGTCAACTGGTGTCAGTGAGGCTGGGGTGGAACGGCCAGATATTTAAGGCCAACAGTAAGATCCGCATTGTCCTCCCAACAGCCATAGCACTGATGATTGTTAAATTAGTTATTGTTGCAACATTGCTTGGCCATTGGTTCTGGAAGATGAGCGCATAATGATCCGGGGGACAGGGATGAAGTTTGTCGGTGTCTGCATGCGAACTGATCCACTGACCTTGTCCTTCCTTTCAGCATCATCGGAGCAGGGCTGGGAGGAGGAGCAGCAGCAGGGGCCCTCCTCTCACACCTGAGGGCCCTGAAGTTTCACCAGTGTCACACCATCTCTGCCAGGCAGGCACCAGCGCAGATACTAGCTCCTCAGTGGGAGTTTGAACATTGGCTAGTGTCCCGGGGCACAGCGGTGAGGGCACTTCACAGTCGCTGGAGGAACTGGCAGAGACAGAGAGTGCCCATGGCATCAGCAGTCAGAGGATTGCAGGGGACCAGGCACATGCTCAGTCGGTGCCTGATGATGTCCCTCTGGAGTCGTCCACGATGCAGCAGCTGCAGGAAATGCGACTGGGTATGGGGGGGCATCTGGGAGTGATACATGAGGCTGTGCTTCATCTGGTGTCCATGGTGGTGGAGTCCACACGGAGTATCAGTGATGCAGTGAGCCTCATGTCCAAGCGCCATGCGTCCTCCATGGAGAGAGTGGTGACTCTCGTAGAGAGGCTCCTCCAGAAGACCCGTCAGGGCTTCCTGGGGATGCGCTGTGACCAGCAAGCCCTCACATCGGCATTGACCTCAGCTGGTCATTGCCAGTGTGGGAGATGGTGTGAGCTTCAAGCTTCTCAGCTTGGTGCCCATCCATCCACAGTAAGCAGGGAGGTCCGAAGCGACCTCACGTCAGCACAGCAGCTGCCTGGCATCTCTGCGAGCTCCTCTCAGACGCTCCGGATGAGGGTGGCAGCTCCTCTGCCCCTCTCCCAGTGACCATAGCATCCGATGAGGCTGCGGTGACTGGGGAGATGCCAGCTGTGGAACTGACAGCTCCCTCCCAGGTGGGGCCAGCACAGGCTCTACAGGCCAGACGACGACCCCCAAGGTCATCGAGGCCAACAGGACAGCAGAGTCAGCAGCTGGCTCAGATACCACTCCCAGCGAGGGGGCAGCACCAAGACGTAACACCCGGAAATGGAAGTATAAGGTACCTTAGGCACACCACAGATTTCTCACTAGTGCTTTTGTGTTGGCCTGAGATTAGGTCCTTATAAGAACATAAGAACTAGGAGCAGGAGTAAGCAATTCAGCCCCTTGAGCCTGCCCCACCATTAAATACGATCATGGCTGATCTCATTTCAGCCTCAACTCCAATTTCCCGCCCACTCCCCATAACCTTTCAACCCGTTACTAATTAAAAATCTGTCTATCTCCTCCTTAAATTTATTCAGCGTCCTGGCATCCACTGCTCTCTGAGGTAGTGAATTCCACAGATTTACGACCCTTTGAGATAAGTAATTCCTCCTCATCTCTGATTTAAATCTACCACCCCTTAGCCTAAAACTATAGCCTCTCATTCTAGAATGCCCCACAAGGGGAAACATCTGCTCCACGTCTACTTTGTCTGTCCCCTTTAGCATCTTATATACCTCAATTAGATCTCCTCTCATCCTTCTAAACTCTAGCGAGTATAGACCTAAACTGCTCAATCTCTCCTCATAAGACAAGCCCCGCACCTCTGGAATCAATCTAGTGAACCTCCTCTGAACCGCCTCCAATGCAACTACATCCTTCCTCAAGTAAGGGGACCAAAACTGTGCACAGTGCTCCAGGTGCGGTCTCACCAATGCCTTGTACAGTTGCAACAACACTTCCCTATTTTTATACTCTATTCCTTTAGCAATAAATGCCAAAATTCTATTTGCCTTCCTTATTACCTGCTGTACCTGCATACTAGCTTTCAGTGACTCATGCACGAGGACACCCAGATCCCTCTGCACTGAAGCATTCTGAAGTTTCTCTCCATTTAAATAATAAGTTGCCTTTTTATTCTTCCGACCAAAATGGATAACCTCACATTTATCCATGTTAAACTCCATCTGCCAGATTTTGGCCCATTCACCTAACCTGTCCATATCCATTTGTAAATTTCTTATTTCTTCATTACAACTTACTTTCCCACCTATTTTGGTGTCATCTGCAAATTTAGCTATAGTACCTTCTATCCCTGAATCCAAGTCATTAATATAGATTGTAAATAGTTGGGGCCCAAGGACCGAACCCTGTGGCACCCCACTAGTTACAGCTTGCCATCCAGAAAAAAACCCATTTATCCCGACTCTGCTTTCTCTTGGTTAGCCAATCCTCTATCCAAGCTAATATATTTCCCCTAACGCCGTGTGATCTTATCTTGTGTATTAATCTTTTGTGCGGCACCTTATCAAAGGCCTTCTGAAAGTCCAGATATATTACATCTACAGGATCCCCATTATCCACTTTGCTTGTCACATCTTCAAAGAACTCTAGCAAATTAGTCAAACACGATTTACTCTTCATAAAAGCATGCTGACTCTGATGGCCCATTACTACTTCCTTAATAATGGGTTCCAACAATTTCCCAATGACAGACGTTAAACTAATTGGTCTATAGTTTCCTACTTTCTGTCTCCCCCCCCCCCCCCCCCACCTTTTTGAATAAGGGCGTTATATTAGCATTTTTCCAATCCATTGGAACCTTTCCAGAATCCAGGGAATTTTGGAATATTATAGCCAATGCATCCACTATCTCCACTGCCACTTCCTTTAAGACCCTGGGATATAGGCCATCAGGTCCTGGGGACTTGTCACCCTTTAATCCCAATAATTTGCTCAGTACTTTTTCTCTGATGATGGTGATTGTTCTAAGTTCCTCCTTCTCTATATCCTCGAACTACCTGTTACTATTGATTTCTTTTTGATTGTTGACACTATTGTTTAATATTTGTGATAACTTCTGATTCACACATTAAATGCCAGATGTGTTACCATGACTGAGGGTGCCTCGTTTCTCCAGCGTGTGTATATTTAAGAAAAGTGTCATCAGTGTTTTTTTGGACATTTACCTTTATGTACAAGGCCCTTAGTTCCTGATGATGATTTTGTACTTTGGTGTCGAGTATCGAGGCAGCAACCCAAGCTGGTCCTGCTGATCCATCTGTGATGTGCTAGCTGAAGGTTCACTGGATTAAAGCCTCCTGGGTGACCCTGCCTCCTTGGTGTAGTCCCGGGTCAGCGTCTACCCCCTCAGCATTCCCCTGTGCTTCCTCATCTTCAGAATCAGTGCTGGACTCATCGTGTGCAGCCACAGCCACTGTGTCTACGTCTTCATCGTCCACTGCGTCCCCCTTTCCAGCGCCAGATTGTGGAGAGTGCACCATGCAGCCACTATCACTGACACACAATCTGGGGGGTACTGGAGTGCGCCCCCTGAGCAGTCCAGGCATCGGAAGCGCATCTTGAGAAGACCAATGGCTCTCTCCACCACAGCCCTTGTGGAGGCTCCTATTGTACCTCTCCTCAGCTTCTGTTCTTGGATGGTGGAGAGGCATCATGAGTCACCTTCTGAGGGGATAGCCCTTGTCACCCAGCAGCCATCCATCCAGCCGGGCTGGAGCACTGAAGAGCCCCGGCACCTGGGAGTGTCTGAGGATGTAGGTGTCGTGGGAGCTGCCTGGGTACCTTGCACAGACTTGTAGAATCAGCATCCTGGGATCACACACTATCTGCACGTTCATGGAGTGGAAGCCCTTCCTGTTGACGAAGGCACCGGGCTCACCTGCTGGTGCCTTGATGGCCACGTGTGTACAGTCTATAGCACCCTGGACACGGGGGAAGCCAGCAATGGCCACGAAGCCTCTGGCTCGCTGTGTCTGACTGGCCTGGTCACAGTGGAAGTGGATGAAGGTCAATGCCCGTCTGAACAGTGTCTGTAGCCTGCTTGACAGGAGTATGGACACCACAAAGATCACCCACCGAGCCCTGGAAGGAGCCAGAGGCATAGAAGTTGAGGGCAACTGTGAGCTTCAGAGCCGCTGGCATGGGGTGTCCATCCACACAGTTAGGGGAGATCGCAGGGCCAATCATCTGACAGATATAGTTGACTGTCTCCCTTGAGAGTCGGAGCCTCCTTCGGCATTGCACCTCAGACATATTGAGGTAGCTGCTTCACCGCCTGTAAACCCTGGCAGCAGGATAGTGGCGTCGTCTGCGACCCCCTCCATCTTGGACTACCTCTTGGCCCTGCGCCCCTTGTGCCTGCGCCTGTCCTCCCAAAGGTGGCTCCCCTGGAGGCTGAATGTGCACTCCTGGCCTCCTCCTTATTCCATCCCTCCCTTCCTCCTCAGAGGAGCTGCTTCCAGTGGACAGATCAGGGAGGGAGCTTTACTCTGCATAAAAGCCCGTGCTGTACCTGTCCTGGGAGTGTTTGATGGGTCAGTGTAGAGGGAGCTTTACTCTGTATCTAACCCCGTGCTGTTCCTGTCCTGGGTGTATTTGATGGGTCAGTGTAGAGGGAGCTTTACTCTGTATCTAACCCCGTGCTGTACCTGTCCTGGGAGTATTTGATGGGTCAGTGTAGAGGGAGCTTTACTCTGTATCTAACCCCGTGCTGTACCTGTCCTGGGAGTGTTTGATGGGGACAGTGTAGAGGGAGATTTACTCTGTATCTAACCCCGTGCTGTACCTGTCCTAGGAGTGTTTGATGAGGACAGTGTAGAGGGAGATTTACTCTGTATCTAACCCCGTGCTGTACCTGTCCTGGGAGTGTTTGATGGGGACAGTGTAGAGGGAGCTTTACTCTGTATCTAACCCCGTGCTGTACCTGTCCTGGGAGTGTTTGATGGGGACAGTGTAGAGGGAGCTTTACTCTGTATCTAACCCCGTGCTGTTCCTGTCCTGGGTGTATTTGATGGGTCAGTGTAGAGGGAGCTTTAATTTTTATCTAACCCCATGCTTTACCTGTCCTGGGTTTATTTGATGGGTCAGTATAGAGGGAGCTTTACTCTATCTAACCCCGTGCTGTATCTGCTCTGGGAGAGTTTGATGGGGACAGTGTAGAGGGAGATTTACTCTGTATCTAACCCCGTGCTGTACCCGTCCTGGGAGTGTTTGATGGGGACAGTGTAGAGGGAGTTTTACTCTGTATCTAACTCCGTGCTGTACCTGTCCTAGGAGTGTTTGATGGGGACAGTGTAGAGGGAGCTTTACTCGGTATCTAACCCCGTGCTGTACCTGCCCTTGGAGTATTTGATGGGATGTATTTCAGCTCCCCCCCAGCCTAGTTTTACTGGATTTAAAAACATGGGGCCCTTATTGAGGGGATACCTGTTCTCTGGGATACTCCTGTGTACTTGAGGTGGCAGTTACTAACACACTTATCAAACGCTTATTATATTTACTCACTGTTATTCGTTTACAGGAGAACTCTGTGAGGACCGAGGAAAGGAGTTTGTGTCATGTGCAAATCACTGTCCGAGGACCTGTACTGACTTGTGGGACCATGTGGAATGTCTGCAGGGAACATGCAAACCTGGTATGTCATTTCCAGATAACTATACCAATCACGTCAGCAGGCTGTTCGAGATTGTTACAGGCATACTCCAGGTTGTTTCAGGAGACAGGATCCCCGTTGGAGCTGTGCTGATAGAGTGTGGGATCGCCTGGGCTCTCACGAATACTGAATTAACGAAATTTCATTCCACTCCTTTTTCTCTGGATGTCAATGCTTTCATCACCCTGATCCACTCTCTGAAATCTGCTGTCTTTCACTCTGCACTTTGCAAGCCCAGAAATGGAATCCCAGGATGTGACCCTGTTGGAGCTGGTTTAAGGGGCTGAATGGCCTACTCCCTCTCCTATTTATTATGTTCTTACCTGTCAACCTGACCTTCGATATCTCCCTGCAGGTTGTCGGTGCCCCAAGGGTCAGTTGCTGCAGGATTCACAGTGTGTGTTGGAGTCTGACTGTCGATGTGGATTACCCAGTTCAAACCACACTGTGGAATATCAGCCTGGAGACCGAATCCCAGCCCCCTGTGGAAACTGGTATGTTTGTGCTTCTTGTACAGATTTCTATCATGAACATGAGAACATAAGGAATGGGGGGCAGGATTCGGCTACCCTTGAACCTGCTTCTATATGCCACATGAACATTGACTCATCTTTTACATCAACTGCACTTTCCTGCCCACCCCACAAATCCCTTAACTCCCTTAGTGTCCAAAGATCTATCGATCATAATCTTGGATATATTCAACGATGAAGCATCCACAACCCTCAGGAGCAGAGAATTCCAAAGATTCATAACCCTTTAAGTGAAGATATCTCTCCTCATCTCACTCCTAAATGATTGCTCCCTCATCCTGAGATTGCGCCCCGTGTTCTAGGTTCCCCAACCAGTGGAAACAATCTCTCAGTATCGACGCTATCAAACGCTGTAAGAATTTTATGTTATGATGAGATCATCTTTAAACTCCAGAGAATTTAGGCCCAATTTACTCAATCCTTCCTTGTCGGACAACCCTCTCAAGCAGGAGTCAGGCACCACCCTCAACACCCACCTGGACAGCATTGGCCAATCAGAGGCCAGTAGCTCTCCAGTAATGGCCAACCAGAGGCCAGTAGCCCCCCAATACCTGCAGCACCAGTGGGAGCCATGGCCACTGCTGGTATTACATTTGGGCCTTCACTACAGATAGAGGCAGGATCTCTGGAGAGAGGCAGGGAGAGTGGGATGGGGGTCAGGGAAGGTGAGGGGGTAAGGGAGTTGAAGGCAAAGGGCAGGGGCATATCTTACCGTGCCCCTGTCCCCACTGCTTCCTAGTGACAGATCCCTCAGCTGGGCAGATGGTGCCTGAACAGAATGGTGCCCTGTCTAACCCACAGGCTGGTCACCAGGGTTTCCTAGAATGACCTTCCCATACTGGGTGGGACCATCCCACTCGACTGCAGGCAAACCTGACTGAGTGTTCTGGGCACCCTTCCTGAATGGCAAGATAAAAACAGAAATACCTGGAAAAACTCAGCAGGTCTGGCAGCATCGGCGGAGAAGAACAAAGTTGACGTTTCGAGTCCTCATGACTCTTCAACAGAACTAGGTGAATCCAAGGAGAGGGGTGAAATATAAGCTGGTTTAAGGTGGTGGTGGGGGGGGATGGGGGTGGGGGGGGGGGCGGCGGGGTTGGGGGGGGGGGGGGGGGGGCGGGGGGAGTGGGGGTGGGGGGGAAGTTCATGGGGGGGGGCGGTGGTTGTAAGGACAAGCAAGCAGTGATAGGAGCAGATAATCAAAAGATGTCACAGACAAAAGAACAAAGAGGTGTTGAAGGTAGTGATATTATCTAAAAGAATGTGCTAATTAAGAATGGATGGCAGGACACACAAGGTACAGCTCTAGTGGGGGTGGGGTGAAATAAGACTAAAAGGGCTTAAAAGGTATAGATTCAAAAATAATGGAAATAGGTGGGAAAAGAAAAATCTATATAAACTATTGGAAAAAACAAAAGGAAGGGGGAAGAACCGGAAAGGGGGTGGGGATGGAGGAGAGAGCCCATGATCTAAAGTTGTTGAATTCAATATTCAGTCCGGAAGGCTGTAAAGTGCCCAGTCGGAAGATGAGGTGTTGTTCCTCCAGTTTGTGTTGGGCTTCACTGGAACAATGCAGCACGCCAAGGACAGACATATGGGCAAGAGAGCAGGGTGGAGTGTTAAAATGGCAAGTGACAGGGAGGTCGGGGTCATTCTTGCGGACAGACCGCAGGTGTTCTGCAAAGCGGTCGCCCAGTTTACGTTTGGTCTCTCCAATGTAGAGAAGACCACATTGGGAGCAACGAATGCAGTAGACTAAGTTGGGGGAAATGCAAGTGAAATGCTGCTTCACTTGAAAGGAGTGTTTGGGCCCTTGGATGGTGAGGAGAGAGGAAGTGAAGGGGCAGGTGTTGCATATTTTGCGTATGCATGGGGAGGTGCCGTAGGTAGGGGTTGAGGAGTAGGGGGTGATGGAGGAGTGGACCAGGGTGTCATGGAGGGAACGATCCCCATGGAAAGCCGCCGGGGGGCAGGTGAAGGGAAGATGTGTTTGGTGGTGGCATCATGCTGGAGTTGGTGGAAATGGCGGAGGATGATCCTTTGAATGCGGAGGCTGGTGGGGTGATAAGTGAGGACAAGGGGGACCCTATCATGTTTCTGGGAGGGAGGAGAAGGTGGGAGGGCAGATGCGCGGGAGATGGGCCAGACATGGATAATTTAAGCATATGCTCTACTTTCATTTAAATGATTATCCTGTGCCTTATGTCTTTATAATGAAACAGGGGCCATTTTATTAAATGTAAGTCTGTTTCTGGATATGTGCTTTACGGTTTGTTTCAAGCAATGTTTTGCTGCTTGTTTGCTCATTAATATGTTGCTAAACTAACAATGCCAGTGCTGGCTCGGCCAGGTTCATCAGATGGATAATGGTCATATGTCCAAAGACCTTCTGTATGGTGAACTGGCCACAGGGTCATGACCTCCTGGGCGTCCATATCTCTCTTACATGGACACATACAAGTGAGATGTGAAGATGGTGAACATTCACACTGACAAGTGGGAGACAGTCACTGACGGCCGTGACCTCTGGAGTCTGACTGTTTGGAAGGGCATTGGAGGAGGTGAATAGGAATGAAAAGCTCAGTGGCTGAGCAGAGGGCTCGGAGAGAACAGAGGTCAGAGAATCATGAACCTTCTCAGCCACTGCCTTCCTCAGCAAAGCAGCAGAGGCTGCAGTGCCCGAGTGGGGCTCCACAATCAGAGGACAAAATTTTACGCTGATCGGGCAGGCATGCACCAGACCTGGTCAGACATGAAATTGCTCAAGATGACATTGGGCAAGCGCCTTGTGTGATTTTTCAGTTGGCGTGTGCCAGAAGCGCGTCCACTGACAATTAGGGCAATTAAGCTCATTAATGGAGCAATTGACTCTGATTTTTCATGGACCACCCATCCTTACGGTTGGCGGGCAGGTGAATCGGCCAGGTGAACTTTACGTTTTTCATGAAGCCTCATCCAAGGGTGGGATGAGGTTTCCGTTATGAAATAAAATAAAAATAAAAATAAAAACCTGTGGGCAGCATTTTTATCATCGATATTTTCAGGTGCCTGGTTCTGATGCTTGGATTTTTTTTCTGATTCTTGAAACTTTATTTGATGGTTTTCGGGTCTGCAGCTCCCTAAGGCAGCTCTCTGCCTTCAGGGAGCTTTCTCTCAGCACTAGACTGCACCCACGTTGACATCATCGCCTGCCATCTTCCTGCCCCCACCCCAACAGCGCTGAGCTAGTCAGCGCGCGTTTCATGCTGTCTGACCATTACTTGGCCAGCCAGTGTGATATCATGATCCAGGGACAATTGCAGTTAGCAATCCTTTACCTGGCCGATCCCGGGCCCACCAATCGTGTCCACCGGTGAGCTAAATATTCAGGCCAGAATTTTTTGAGCGCAGGAGGAGGCCATTCGGCCCATCATGTCTACACCAGATCTCCAAATGAGCAATTCACTTAGTACCATTGCCTTGCCTTTTCCCCATAGCCCTGCACATTCTCCCTTTTCAATAATTCCCTTTTGAACGCCCTGATTGAAGTTCACCATAACCTCCCTGCTCTTGTACTCTATGCTCCTATTAATAAAGCCCAGGATACTGTATGCTTTATTAACTGTTCTCTCAACCTGTCCTGCCACCTTCAATGATCTATGCACATATACTCCCAGGTCTTTCTGCTCCTGCACCCCCTTCAAAATTTCACCCCTTATTTTATATTGTCTGTCCATGTTCTTCCTACAAAAATGCATCACCTCACAATTCTCCACATTGAGTTTCATCTGTCACCTATCTGTCCACTCCACCAACTTGTCTATGTCCTTTTGAAGTTCCACACTGTCCTCTCACAGTTTACAACGCTCCCAAGCTTCATATCATCCACAAACTTTGAAATTGTCCCCTGTGCACCAAGATCTAGATCATTAATATATATCAGGAAAAGCAAGGGTCCCAATACCAACCCCTGGGGAACTCCATTACAAACCCTCCTCCAGCCTGAAAAACATCCATTAACCACTAAGATAAAAATACTGCAGATGCTGGAAATCTGAAACAAAAACAAGAAATGCTGGAAAGACGTAGCAGGTCCAACAGCATCTATGGAGAGAAAAAGAGAGTTAATGTTTCAAGTCAGTATGACTCTTCTTCTTCCATTAACCATGACTGTTGGTTTCCTGTCACTCAGCCCATTCCGTACCCATGTTGCTACTGTCCCTTTTATTCCATGAGTTACATTTGCTCACAAGTCTGTTATGTGGCACTGTATCAAACACCACTTGTAAGTCCATGTACACCACATCAACAGCATTGCCCACATCAACCCTCCCTGTTACCTCTTTAAAAAACTCCAGCAAGTTAGTTAAACATGATTTTCCCTTGGTGAATCCATGTTGACTTCCCTTAATTAACCCCCATTTGTCCATCAATGTTTAACAAAGAGTTGATCACCATGACCTAAAGGTACCTGTCCAACAGGTCCATGTGATGTGTCAATGGGTGAAGAATTATCACGCTTTCAGCTTTTTCAACATTCAGGCTTAAGCTGATAAGTGGCAAATAATATTTGTGCCACACAAGAGCCAGGCAATGACCATCCCCAGCAAGAGAGGATCTAACCATTGACCCTTGACATTCAATGGCATTACCATCACTGAATCTCCCACTATCAACATCCTGGGGGTTACCATTGACCAGAAACTGAACTGGACTAGCCATATAAATACTGTGGCTACAACACCAGGTCAGAGGCTGGGAATTCTCTGGAGAGTAACTCTCCCCCACCATCCAGGTCAAAGCAGCCCACTTGGTTGGCACCCCATCCACCGCCTCCAACATTCACTTCCTCCACCATCGCTGCACAGTAGCAGCAGTGTGTACCATCTACAAGGTGCACTGTAGCAGCTCACCGAGCCTCCTTAGACAGCACCTTCCAAACTCACGACCACTACCATCTAGAAGGACAAGGACAGCAGATAGATGGGAACACCACCACCTGGAAGCTCCCCCCCCCCCCCCCCCCCCACACATCACTTGCCACCTTGATTTGGAAATGTATTGCCGTTCCTTCACTGTTGCTGGGTCAAAATCCTGGAACTCCCTCCCTAACAGCACTGTGGGTGTACCTACACCACATGGACTGCAGCGGTTCAAGAAATGGGAATATACTAAGAGGGGTAGATGAAGTGAGAGATCTTGGCGTACAAGTACACAGGTCCCTGAAGGCAGCAGTTCAAGTAGACAAGGTTGTAAAGAAGGCATATGGAATGCTCTCCTTCATTGGCAGAGGTATAGAATATAAAAGTAAGGATATAATGTTGGAATTGTATAAAACACTGGTGAGGCCACAACTGGAGTATTGTGTGCAGTTCTGGTCACCACATTACAGGAAGGATGTAATAACTCTGCAGAGAGTGCAGAGGAGGTTTACAAGAATGTTTCCAGGGTTAGAAAAGTGTAGCTACGAGGAGAGATTGGATAGGTTGGGGTTATTTTCCTTGGAACAAAGAAGGCTGAGAGGTGACTTGATTGAGATGTACAAAATTATGAGGGGAATAAATAGAGTGGACAGGATAAAATTGTTTCCCTTGATGGAGAATTCTAGAACCAGGGGACGTAGATTCAAGATAAGTGGCAGAAGGTGTAGGGGGGACATAAGGAAGAACTTTTTTACGCAGAGGGTAGTGGGTGTCTGGAATTCGCTGCCCAAGTTGGTGGTAGAGGCATAAACTCTGAACTCTTTTAAAAAGTACCTGGATCTGCACCTTAAGTGCTGTAAGCTGCAGGGCTATGGGCCGGGTGCAGGAAGGTGGGATTAGAAAGGGCACCTGGTGTCCTCGGGCTGGCATGGACAAGATGGGCTGAATGGCCTCCTTCTGTGCTGTAACCTTTCTATGGTTCTGAGGCAGCTCACCACCACCTTCTCAAAGCCAATTAGGGGTATGCTAGCCTAGGCAGTGAAACCCACATCCCATGAAAGAATAAATTTAATAAAAATCTAGACTGGAGCCCAAAGTCAGACTGATCTCTAAATGTCATCTTTTTGACATCGCCTGCAAACAAGCCAGAGCCAAATGTAAAGCTTTGTATTCCTCTGGACTCAGCCAGGGAGGTTGAGAAGGAATCCCTGACTTTCAGGCAGCCCAGGGTCTTCATAAATTTTGCCCGGACTTGTGCCCTGGAAAGGACACTCCAGCTTCGCTGAAGAGCTTTAACTCAACAAGGGAGACAGTATTTACGAGTGATTAGAAGATTAGAATTTCTGCTCAACAAATAGAATCCGTCACATTGGGTAAGCAAATGAAAGAAACGAAAAGAAAGTAGACGGCAACTATTTGATTGGCAAACTGGAACGTCAGGACCATGTGCACAGGACCAACAGACAACTTGCAACTGCCTGATAATGTAGTCCTGAATGACTTGATGGGCTGAACATTGATGTAGCTTCCCTACAAGAGACCAGGCTCATAAGAATGCATCACTGAAAGAAAAGCATTACACATACATCTGGCAGGGAAGGAATTCAGAGGAAACACAAGGCGTCACCTTCACTATAAGGAACATGCTACTCTCGATGATAGAACCTACCACAAATGGTTAAAAATGTGTTCTCTCCACCCATTTCTCAGAGAAACAGCATGGACATGATGGGTCAAATGGCCTCTTTCTGTGCTGTAAAGGGGAGGTGGTGGCATAGTGGAATTATCACTGGGCTGGTAATCCAAGCCCAAGATAATACTCTGGGGACTTGGGTTCAAATCCCACCACAGCAGATGATGGAATTTGAATTCAATCAAAAACCTGGAATTAAAAGTCTAAACGTGATCATGAAGCGATTGTCATAAAACCCATCTGATTCACTAATGTCCTTTAGGGAATGAAATCTGCTGTCCTTACCTGGTCTGGCCTACATGTGACTCCAGACCCACAGCAATGTGGTTGACTTTTAACTGCCCCCTGAACAAGGGCAATTAGGGATGGGCAATAAATGCTGTCCTAGCCAGTGATGCTTTCATCCAATGAACAAATAAAAATATATATGTTTCCTTGATTCTTGCTCAGACAGAGCATTGACAGGCAATATGATTGGCACAGGCTTGGAGGGCTGAAGGGCCTGTTCCTGTGCTGTACTTTTCTTTGTTCTAATGTATGATAATGCTGTTTTTGGGGATGGGGAAGGGGGTGATGTGCTGGTGGGAGGCAAACTTCCTGCCACTTAAGCCATGTTTCAGCTGTGCAGTGTGACGAGAGGGCATTTGCTGGAACGCTGAGGTCAAAAAGGCATCAAAGCAGCCTTGACACTGAGTGAAGTCACATTCTTCCCCCTTTACATTCTTCCAACCCACATTCCTCAAGCCCAACAATCCAGGGTCACCCACACCAAGAGGAGGCTATGGAACTTGCCACTATGTATTAAGTTTAGGATCTTGTGCTTTTTGATTGCTTTCTCAAGCCTGCCCTACAAGTTTCAGAGTTTTGTGCACATACACCCCAGGTCTCTGAGTTGTTGAAAAGCCCTTTCATATTGTACTATTTGTTTTGCATTTCCAAAATGGAATACTCTATGCTTCCCTACATTAAACATCAGCCACATGTCTGCCCATTTCACCAGTCTATGTCCTCCTGAAGCCTATCACTGGCCCCTCATTGTTTACTACATTTTCAAATGACATATAATTCATAAACTTTCTAAATTTGCTGTATACCCAGGTCCAGGTCATTAATACATATTAAAAAGAGAAGTGTGCATTATACTGACCCTCGGAGGACACCATGGTATACCCCCTCCCTCCAGTCTGACAGACAAATCTTTCATTAGTCTTTGTTTTCTGTCCCTTAGCCAATTCTGTATCCATGCTGCTGCTATGCCTTTAATCCCATAGGCTTTAATTTTCCTAACCAGCCTGCTTTGTGGTATTTTATCAAAAGCCTTTTGAGAATCCAGATAAACAGCATCAACCACACTGCTCTCATCAAACCTCTCATTACTTCAAAGAACTCAATCAAATAAAAGAAAGACTTGTATTAACTTAGTGCCTGTCAGGATGTATTGAAGCATTTTACAACCAATGAGGTACTTTTTGAGTGAGACCAGCGGGAGGATAAAAGAGCATCAGTTCAGATCAGCTCTGTTCAAAAAAAAACAAAGTAGATACCTCAGGAAAGGAGTTAAGTTATTGGCTGCTGAGCATTTTTCCCTTTTTCTTTCTCTAAACAAGGGCATTCATTCAAATTAAGATCTTGGGAATGTGACGTAATGTCAGTAATGGAAATGTGACTTAAAAATGGTAAGAAATGGGCAATTAATATTCAAGGATAGAAAGTCTTCAGAAAATATAGAGAAGGAAAAAGGGAGGTGGGGTGGCAGCACTGACACTGTGGTGTTGGAAAGAGGGGATGTCCTTGAGGGGTCAAGGACAAATCCATTTAGTTATAGTTGAGAGGCAAAAAGGGATGATCAAGTTCCCAGGTACCTATAGGATGTTAGATAGTGAGAGAGAGAGAGATAGAGGAGCAAATCTACAAAGAAATCGCAAGAGATGTGTCAGAACTAGAGTGGTGATACTGGGGACTTAATTACCCAAATAGCAACTGGGATAATATTAAATGGGCAGGAATTTCTCCTGTGTTCAGGAGAATTGCCTTGATCAGGATGCTCTTGGTCCAACTATAAAGGAGACATAGCTGGATCTAGTGCTGGGAAATGAGATAGGTCCAGTGGACCAAATGTCTGTGAGGGAACATTTGGGTAATATTGATCATCATGCCATCCTACCCACCGACCACCCTAACCAGCCGCCACCCTAACCAGCCGCCACCCTAACCAGCTGCCACCTTACCTTATTACCCGCGTATCACTTAGATTACTAATTAGATTACTAATGGAGAAGAGCATTTAGAAATTGCAGAGGCACTGGTGATAATCTTCCACTCTTCCTTAGAGACAGGAGAGATGCCAGAGGACTGGAGAATTGCAAATATTACACCCTTATTCAAAAAGGGGTGCAAAGATAAAGCCGGCAACCACAGACCAGTCAGTTTGACTTCAGTGATAGGAAAACTTCTAGAAACTATAGTACAGGATAAAATCAGTAATCACTTAGACAAGCTCAGGATAATTAAGGAAAGCATGCATTCATCAAGGGAAAATCATGTTTATCTAACTTTCTGGAGTCTTTTGAGGATGTAACAGAGAAGGTTGATAAAGCAAACGCTGTTGATGTGGTGTATATGGATTTTCAAAAGGTATTTGATACAGTGCCACACAATAGACTTGTGAGCAGAATTCTAGCTCATGAAATAAAAGGGAAAGTCAGCATTTTGATAAGAAACTGGCAGAGTGACAGGAAACAGAGAGTAGTGATAAATAGTTGTTTTTCAGATTGGAGGAAGGTTTGTAGTGAAGTTCCTCAGGGGTCAGTGTAGGGACCCTTGCTCTTCCTGATATATATTAATGACCTAGACTGTGGTGTTCAGGGCATGATTTCAAAATTTGCAGATGATACGAAGATTGGAAATGTTGTCAACTCTGATGGGGATAGTCTTGAACTTCAAAAGGACATAGACATGTTGGTGGATTGGGCAGACAAGTGGCAGATGAAGTTCAATGCAGAGGAGTGTGAGGTGATTTGTTTTGGCAGAAAAAATATGGTGAGACAGAATAAAATAAAGGGAGAACCTCTAAAGGAGGTGCAGGAACAGAGGAACCTTGGTGTATACGTACATGGGTCATTGAAGATCTTGGGGCATGTTGAGAGAGCAGTTAATAAAGCATATAGTATCTTAGGTTTTATTAATAGGGGCATTGAGTAAAAGAGTAAGGAGGTCATGTTGAACTTGTATAAGACACTAGTTAGGCCTGGAGTACTGTGTCTGGGCATCATACTTGAGGAAGGATGTGAAGGCTTTGGAGAGAGTACAGAGGAGATTCAATATACTGATTCCTGGGATGAAGAACTGTAGCTATGAAAATAGATTGGAGAGATTGGGACTGTTTTCCTTGGATAAAAGAAGGCTGAGAGGAGACTTGATAGAGCTATTGAAGATCCTGAGGGGTATGGACAGGGTAAACAGTGAGAAACTGTTCCCACTCAAGAAAGCATCAAGAACTAGAGGACACAGATTCAAAATAATTGGCAAAAGGAGTAAATGTGATGTAAGGAAAATAAATTTTCGCCAGAGGGTTGGTTAGAGTATGGAACAAACTTCCTGAGAGGGTGGTGGAGGTAGGTTCAATTGAGATATTCAATAGGGAATCGGATTGTTACCTGAAAAGAGAGAATGTGCAAGGTTACAGGGGTAAGGCAGGGGAGTGGGACTAGGTAGAATGCTCTTTCAGAGAGCCAGTGCAGACTCAATGGGCCAAATGGCTTCCTTCTGCACTGTGAAGATATTGTGATAATGTGATACTTTGGTTCTGTGAAATGGAAGAGGGCTAGTTTCAGTGTGATGAGAAAGGACCTGGGCAGGGTAAAATAGAACCAAAGACTGACCGGCAAAGTCCTACTGGTACAATGGATGACCTTTAAGGAGGAGATGCTTCAGCCAGAGGCTGGGTACATCCCAACAAGGGTGAAAAGTAAGGGGACTAAAACCAGGGTCCCTTGGTCTACGAGGGAGATCGAACATATGATGAAGCAAAAAAAGAGATTGCGTGATGCATGTCAGGTGAATTCTTCAACTGAGAACCAGGACAAATACAATGGTTCAAATCTTCCAAGGAGCTGCAATCCCAGTCAGATTTCCACTCTGCTCCTACCTTTTCTCGCCATGACCAGGCTCTGCATTTCCGGACAGGATTTCCAATCCCGGCTTCTTCAGAAATCCAGAGTGTACTTCAAAGGTAGCCCTTTGTTGTAGCGCTGGATAGCTGGTGGAAGATAAGCCAGCCCCTCTTTTTATGGCACTAGCTGTTGTATTCTGGTAAGCCTTTATTCACAAACACATTGAAAACCTTAGGGACATTTAAACAGCTTTTCGATACGTGAGTGAATGAGTGAGTTACTGGGTGAGTGAATGGGTTAGTCAATGGGTAAATGTGTAGGTGTGTAAGTGCAGAGGTTGGATGAGGTAAGTGGGTAGGGTGGCAGCTGGGTACGGTGTCAGGTGGTTGGGTGTCAGGTGGTTGGGTGTGCAGGGTGGCAGGGTGACAGCGGGTGTGATGGCAGCTTGATAGGGTGGCAAGTGGATGGGTGGCAGGAGAGGCAGATGGTTGGGTGCAGGTGAGTAGGGTAGTTGTGTCAAGGTGGGTGAGGTGGGTAGTTGTGTCAAGTCAGGGGTTAAATGGTGAGGTCTAATCAGGTTGGATCAGAGGAGTCATTGACTCAGAGGGAGAGCCAGAGGATCAGGGGAGTCAGGAGGTTGGGGGTAGTCATGTCGGGTCAGAGGGAGTAAGGGGGTCGGGGAGGTTGATTAGGAGATTGAGGGGGAAGTCAGGAGGTGGGGTCAGTTGTTTAGTTACCAAAGGATTAGACTAGGATTTTTCCATCTAACATTTCCTGGGTAAATAACTCGGTAAAAGTTAATAAGAATTATCCAAAGTCTCCGACTCTAACTCAGGATCCCAGGGAGCAGCGGAAATTGCCCATTGGAAGTTCAAACTTGCTGGGCGGTTCCTACAGAGTCAGTGCTTTGGGACTTCTGAGGGGTCACATCCGGCCATATGTCCAGTCTTTATCTGAAGACTGGAAGATCTGGGCCAATAAGCTGAGAGGGGAGGGGAAGAGGACATTATGACTGACAGAGAGAATTTGAGAATTGAGTGACAATCAGCATGAAAATCTTCTCCTGTCAAGTAAATAATATGTGGGTAGTAAGAGGTAGAGTGGGTCCTTTTAGGGTCAGAGAGGGTGATATATGGTCATGGACACAGGGCAAGGCTAGAATACTTAAGAGTACTTTTTATCAGCGCTTAATATGGAAGAGAATTCTGACAAAATAATGGTGGAAGCAGAGAGGATTAAGTTAATGGATGGGGTGAAAATTAAGAGGCAGTAGGTACTGGGAAGGCTAGCTGTGCTCAGAGTGAGTCACATGACTAGCATCTCTGGTTACTAAAGAAGTGGGGGTGCATCACCGGTGATGCTTGCAATAATCTTCATTAGATACAGAAAAGGTGACAGAGGTGATGTGAAAGTTAATCAAGCACCATTTGCCTTTAACAAATCCATATGAAGACGTTTACTAATCCATATTTTGGAATGTGACAATGAATTGTGTCCCGTGCTATTGCCCCTGAAAAGTTCCCCAGCTCCAGTATTATTGGGCTGGCTGGCCTGAAGCTGCTGGGTTCATCTTGCTCCACTTTGTTGACCAGAACTACCTCTTTCTTTTCCAGCACCTGTGTCAACGGGATATTTGACTGCAGCGATTCACAATGTCCAGAGCTGAGCATGTGGTCCATGTGGAGCCAGTGTTCCAGGAGCTGTGGTACTGGGCAGCGGACTCGCAGTCGTAACTGTGGAGCGATAGTGAGCAGCCCATCCTGTGAGGGAGAGACTGTGGAGACAGAGGAGTGCAGCCAGGTACCCTGTCCAGGTGAGAGCTTGAGGACTCATGAGAACCTTGATAGGTTAAATAAGGAGAAACTGTTTCATAAGAAACATAAGAAATAGCAAGTGGAGTAGTCTATTTGGGTTTCTGAACCTGCTCTGCTATTCAATTAAATCTTGGTTGTTCTTCAATCTGAATTGTACATTCCTGCACTACCCTCTAATTTCCTTAGTATCTATAAATCTGTTGATCTCTGACTTGCATGTATTCAACAGCTGAGCATCTACAGCCACCTGGGATAGGAAGTTCCACAGATTCACAATTCAGAAATCTAGTGTGCAAAGGGACTTGAGAGTCCTAGTCCAGAATTCTCTTAAGGTTAACTTTCAGGTTGAGTCGGTAGTTAGGAAGGCAAATGCAATGTTGGCATTTATTTCAAGAGGACTAGAATATAAAAGCAGGGATGTGTTGCTGAGGCTTTATAAGGCTCTGGTCAGACCACATTTAGAATATTGTGAGCAATTTTGGGCCCGTATCTCAGGAAGGATGTTCTGGCCCTGGAGAGGGTCCAGAGGAGGTTCACGAGAATGATCCCAGGAATGAAAGGCTTAACATATGAGGAACGTTTGAGGACTCTGGGTCTATACTCGATGGAGTTTAGAAGGATGAGGGGGGATCTGATTGAAATTTACAGAATACTGAACGGCCTGGATAGAGTGGACGTGGGGAAGATGTTTCCAGTAGTAGGAGAGACTAGGACCCAAGGGCACAGCCTTAGAGTAAAGGGAAGACCTTTTAGAACAGAGATGAGGAGAAATTTCTTTAGCCAGAGAGTGGTGAATCTATGGAATTCATTGCCACAGAAGGCTGTGGAGGCCAAGTCGTTTGAGTGTAGTTAAGACCGAGATAGATAGGTTCTTAATTGGTAAGGGGATCAAAGGTTATGGGGAGAAGACGGGAGAATGGGGTTGAGAAACTTATCAGCCATGATTGAATGGCGGAGCAGACACGATGGGCCAAATGACCTAATTTCTGCTCCTATGTCTTATGGTCTTATGGTCTTACAACCCTTTGAGTGGAGAAATTTCTCCTCAACTTAGTTCTAAGGCTGACCCCGTACTCTGAGACCCTGACACTTAGTTCTAGACTTGCTAGCCAAGGAAACATCCTCCCAGCATTTATCCTGTCAAACCCCTTAAGAATTTTATATTTTAGCTGGCACTGGTGGGGATTCCCTTAGTCCCCAACTATCACTAACCTTCTATCCAGCTCCACCTGCCCCACACCCACTTCAACAGTATAAATTTAATCACATTTCAAATTCTCTTTAGCTCTGAAGAAGAATCATATGGATTTGAAACATCAACTCTGTTTCTCTCTCGACAGATGCTGTTAGACCTGCTGAGTTTTTCCAGCATTTTCTGTATTTGTTTCAGAATTTCAGCATCCACAGTATTTTGCTTTTATCTCACAAAACTGCTGTTGGTTATATCCAGCACACCTCATTGAATGTAAATTCTAATTGTATTCCCAACCCCATTTGAACTCCACCTCTTCTAACAATAAAGCTGCATTCATAGCACCAATTTTAGTAATATAAACATTGCTTGGTCTCTGCTCGCTAAGTGCCAAAATTCACTTCCCTTCTTGAAAGCTCTATTCAACAAAATGCAAATGCACCTTTACTCCTCTACATCTCGAAACTACTATACATCAAAGCACCCAGACTAGCTGGCTTTAATCCAATTAAGACGCATCCACAGCCACTCAGCTCCTGACCTCATTACAGCCTTGGTTCAAACATGGACAAAAAAGCTGAACTCCCGAGGTGAGGTGAGGGTGACTGCCCTTGACATCAAGGCAGCATTTGACTGAGTGTGGCATCAAGGAACCCTAGCAAAACTGGAGTCACTGGGAATCAGGGGTAAACTCTCCACTGGTTGGAGACATACCTAGCACTAATAAAGATGGTTGAGATTGTTGGCTGTCAGTCATCTCAGCTCCAGGACATCACTGCAGGAGTTACTCAGGGTAGTGTCCTTGGCCCAACCTTCTTTAGCTGCTTCATCAATGACCTTCCTTCCATCATAAGGTCTGAAGACCATAAGACGTAGGAGCAGAAGTAGGGCATTTGGCCCATTGATTCTGCTCCATCATTCAATGAGATCATGGCTGATCTGATAATCCTCAACTCCACTTTCCTGAATTTTCCCCATTACCCTTGATTCTCTTAATGATTAAAAATCTGTCTAGCTCAGCCTTGAATATACTTAACGACCCAGCCTCTACAGCCCTTTGTGGTAAAGAATTCCACAGATTCACTACCCTCTGAGAGAAGAAATTCCTCCTCATCTCTGTTTTAAGTGGGTGCCCCCTCACTCTGAGCTTATGCCCTCTGGTCCTAGACTCTCCCACAAGGGAAACAACCTCTCAGCATCTACCCTGTCAAGCCCCCTAAGAATCTTATATCTTTCCTTAGAAAAGGGGACCAAAACTGTTCACAGTATTCTAGGTGTGATCCATCTAGAATCTTGTATAGTTTTAACAAGACTTCTCTATTTTTATACTCCATTCCCTTTGAAATAAAGGCCAACATTCCGTGTGTTTTCCCTATTACCTGTGGAATTTGTATGCTAGCTTTATGCGATTCATACACAAGGACCCCCAAATCCCTCTGTGCTGCAGCTTTCTGCAGTCTTTCTCCATTTAAATAATATTCAGCTCCTCTATTCTTCCTGCCAAAGTGCATAACCTCACCCTTTCCCACATTATATTCCATCTACCAAGTTTTTCTCACTCACTTAACCTGTCTATATCCCTTTGTAGACTCCTTGTGTCATCCTCACTACTTGCCTTCCCACCTATTTTTGTGTCATCTGCAAAACTGGTGATAGTACATTCACTTCCCTCATCCAAGTTATTAACATATATTATAAATAATTGTGGCCCCAGCACTGATCCCTGTGGCACTCCACTAGTTACAGGTTTCCATCCTGAAAATGCCCCTCTTATCCCAGCTCTGTGTCTTCTATTAGTTAGCCAATCCTCTATCCATGCTAATATTCTATCCCCAACACCATCTTATTAAGTAGCCTTATGTGTGATACTTTATTGAATGCTTTTGGAAATCCAAATATATTACATCTACTGGTGCCCCTTAATCTATCCTGCTTGTTACCTCCTGAAAGAATTCTAGTAGATTTGTCAGGCATGATTTCCCCTCCATGAAGCCACGCTGACTCTGCTTGATTAGATTATGTATTTCAAAATGCTCTGCTATTATATCCTTTACAATAGATCCAACACTTTCCCAATGACAGATGGGAATGTTCACTGAGGATTGCACAATGTTCAGCACCATTCGCTATTCCTCAGATACAGAAGCAGTCCATGTCCAAATGCAGCAAGACCTGGACAATATCCAGACTTGGGCTGACAAGTGGCAAGAAACATTAGTGCCACACAAGTGCCAGGCAATGACCATCTCCAACAAGAATCGAAACATCACCCCTGGATGTTCGATGGCATTACCGTCACTGAATTCCCCACTATCAATATGTTGTGGGTTACCATTGACCAGATACTGAACTGGACTAGCCATATAAATATTATGGCTACAAGAGTCGGTCAGAAGCTAGGATTGTGTGATGAGTAACTTACCTCCTGACTCCCCAAAGCCTGTCCACCATCTTCAAGGCACAAGTCAGGAGTGTGATGGAATACTCTCCACTTGCCTGGATGAGTGTAGCTCCCACAACACTCAAGAAGCTTGACACCATCCAGGACAAAGCAGCCCACTTGATTGGCACTACATCCACAAACATTCACTCCCTCCACCACTGATACACAGTAGCAGCAGTGTGTACCATCTACAAGATGCATTGTAGGGATTCACCAAGGCTCCTTCGACAGCACCTTCCAAACGCACGACTACTACCATCTAGAAGGACAAGGGCAGCAGATAGATGGGAACACCACCACCTGGAAGTTCCCCTTCAAGTCACTCACCATCCTGACTTGGAAGTATATTGCCATTCATTCACTGGTCAAAATCCTGTGAGTGTACCTACACCACATGGACTGCAGCAGTTCAAGAAGGCAGCTCACCACCACCTTCTCAAGGGCAACTAGGGATGGGCAATAAATGCTGGCCCAGCCAGTGAAGCCCACATCCTGTGAATGAATATTTTAAAGAAGGCCAATTATTTATCTTCACTACTGCAGTTTTTAAAGGCTGAGTTATTTAAAATCCCAGAGGGAAACTTTAAACAACTGTCATAACCAATATTTTCAATCAGTATGTTTTGAGTTACAGCTTTAAATTCAAGAATAAGACCACCAGTTCGAGAGGTTTTTATATCAAACTAAATGAGACATTTATTAATTTACAAGGTATTAAACACATAACATGGTTATAAATTGCTACGATCATAACTTTTAAACAAATTCCCAAACTAATCTCCACTAAGTCAACAACAACCCATAGACTTTAACCAGACACCAGGCAAAGTATTTTCACCTTACACATTCAAAATGAGGTTCCTTTCACTTTGGTTCCTTTGCAGACAGTTTTAGGCTTACAGCTGCTTGGATGTTACATGCCTCTGTCCTGCACACACAAACCCCTCTCAGGTTATTCCCAGTCTGCCCTTTGAAAGTAAATTCTCATTGTATCACCAAGCTCCACTTCTTCTAACAATAAAACACTTTTCACATTCCCAAATGTATGAGCAATGTAAACATTGCTTGGTGTCTCCTAGGTAGGTACGAGAATTCACCTTCTTAAATGCTCTATTCAGCAAAATGCAAATATACTGTTTATCTCCCAGTTTACATCTCTAAACTAATATACATCAAAGCACACAGACTAGCTGGCTTTAATCCAATTAACACACACCACAGCAAAACTCGATTTTCAAAGGAAAATATTTATCAATAATATTGTATACATTAAGAGCTGCATGACATCCCCCTCCCTATCGAAAAATGAGCCATCATAATTCTAAAATCACTGAATCACAGAATCACAGAGTGCAGAAGAGGCCCTTCGGCCCATCAAGTCTGCACCGACATGTGAGAAACACTTGACCTACATACCTAATACCATTTACCAGCACTTGGCCCATAGCCTTGAATGTTATGATGTACCAAGTGCTCATCCAGGTACTTTTTAAAGGATGTGAGGCAACCCGCCTCCACCACCCTCCCAGGCAGCGCATTCCAGACCGTCACCACCCTCTGGGTAAAAAGGATTTCCTCACATCCCCCCTAAACCTCCTGCCCCTCGCCTTGAACTTATGCCCCCTTGTGACTGACCCTTCAACTAAGGGGAACAGCTGCTCCCTATCCACCCTGTCCATGCCCCTCATAATCTTGTACATCTCGATCAGGTCACCCCTCAGTCTTCTCTGCTCCAATGAAAACAACCCAAGTCTATCCAACCTCTCTTCATAACTTAAATGTTTCATCCCAGGCAACATCCTGGTGAATCTCCTCTGCACCCTCGCCAGTGCAATCACATCCTTCCTATAATGTGGCGACCAGAACTGCACACAGTACTCCAGCTGTGGCCTTACCAAGGTTCTATACAGCTCCAACATGACCTCCCTACTTTTGTAATCTATGCCTCGATTGATAAAGGCAAGTGTCCCATATGCCATTTTCATCACGCCACTAACATGCCCCTCTGCCTTCAGAGATCTATTGACATACACATCAAGGTCCCTTTATTCCTCAGAATTCCTAGTGTCATGCCATTCATTGAATACTTCCTTGTCAAATTACTCCTTCCAAAGTGTAAGAGCTCACACTTTTCAGGCTTAAATTCCATCTGCCACTTATCTGCCCATTTTACCATCTCATCTACTTCTTCCTGTAGCCCAAGACACTCAACCTGACCATTAACCACCCGTCCAATCTTTGTGTCATCCACAAACTTATGAATCCTACCCCCCACATAGTCATCTATGTCTTTTATATAAATGACGAATAATAGGGGACCCAGCACAGATCCCTGTGGTACACCACTGAACACTGGCTTCCAGTCACTAAAGCATCCTTCTGTCATCACCCGCTGTCTCCTACAACTAAGCCAATTTTGAATCCACCTTATCAAATTATCCTGTATCCCATGTACATTTGCCTTCTTGAAAAGTCTCTCATGTAAGACCTTGTCAAATGCTTTGCTGAAATCCATATAAACTACATCAACTACACTACCCTCATCTACACAACTGATCACTTGCTCAAAAAATTCAATCAAATTTGTGAGGCATGACCTCCCACTGCCAAAGCCATGCTGACTATCCCTGATCAAACCTCGCCTCTCCAAGTGGAGATAGATACTCTCTTTCAGAACTTTCTCCAATAGTTTCCCTACCACTGACGTGAGACTCACTAGTCTTTAGTTCCCTGGCTTATCTCTACAACCCTTCTTAAATAGGGGAACCACATTAGCTGTTCTCCAGTCCTCTAGCACCTCCCCCATGGCCAGAGAGGAATTAAAGATTTGGGTCAGAGCTGCGATCTCTTCCCTTGCCTCCCTCAGCAGTCTGGGACACAAATCATCCGGAACTGGAGATTTGTCCACTTTTAAGCCTGCCAACACCTCCAATACCTTGTCACTCCCTATATAAATTTGCTTAAGAACCTCGCAGTCTCTCTCCCTGAGTTCGATACATTCATCCTCATTCTCTTGGGTGAAGACAGACATGAAATATTCATTCAACACTCTAGCAATGTCCTCTGGCTCCACCCATAGATTGCCCCCTTGGTCCCTTATGGGCCCTACTCTTCCCTGGTTATCCTCTTCCCATTGATATACTTATAGAATATCTTGGGATTTTCCCTACTTTTACCAGCCAGAGCTTTCTCATATCCCCTCTTTGCTCTCCTAATTGCTTTCTTAATCTCCACCCCGCACTGTCTGTATTCCACTAATGCCTCAGCTGATTTGCTTCCCTTGTACCTGCTAAAAGCCTCTCTTTTCCTTCTCATCGAAACCTGAATATCTCTGGTTCTCTGGGCTTGTTACTCCTTCCTATCTCCCTAGAGGGAACATGTTGAGCCTGTACCCTCCCCATTTCCTTTTTGAACGCCCCCCCCACCCCCACCTTTCCTCTGTAGATTTCCCCACAAGTAGCTGTTCCCAGTCTACCTTGGCCAGATCCTGCCTTATTTTACTAAAATCCACTCTCCCCCAATCCAAAACATTTTTTTGCAACTTGTCAATTTCTCTGTCCATAACAAACTTAAACTGTACCATGTTGTGGTCGCTATCACTAAAATGCTCCCCCACCACCACCTCAGCCACCTGTCCGGCTTCATTCCCCAGAATTAAGTCCAGCAATGCACTGTCCCTTGTTGGACCCTCTACATATTGACCTAAAATGTTCTCCTGTACACATTTGAAAAAATCCACTCCATCCAAGCCCTCAACACTATGTCTATCCCAATTAATGTTGGGAAAGTTGAAATCACCTAATATAATTACCCTATTGTTATTGTTTTTACACACCTCCACAAATTGTGCACGTATTTGCTCCTCAATTTCCCACTGACTATCTGGGGGTTTATAATAAACACCTAACAATGTGGCTGCCCCTTTTTTATTCCTAAGCTCTACCCACAAAGCCTCATTCGATGACCCCTCCAAGATATCATCTCTCCTTACTGCAGTAACTAACTCCTTAACTAATAATGCAATGCCTCCTCCTCTTTTACCCCCTCCCCTGTCTCACCTGAAGATTCTATATCCCGGAATGTTGAGCTGCCAATCCTGCCCTTTCCTCAACCACGTATCAGTGATGGCTACTATATCTCAACTCCACAAGTCAACCCTCATCCTTAACTCATCCGTTTTACCTGTAATACTCCTGGCATTAAAGTAGAGGCCATCCAGCCTTGTCTTACTCCCTTGAAACTTAATGCAGCTGTACTCCCTCTGACTTGATTGTTTTACTGTATTTTGATGTGTCCCTATTCTGCTAATATTCTGTGTCCCCTCCCCCTGCCGAATTAGTTTAAACTCCTCCCAACAGCACAAGCAAACCCACCCGCAAGGATTTTAGTCCCACTCTGGTTCAGATGTAGACCGTCCCACTTGTACAGGTCTCACCTTCCCCAGAAATGGTCCCAGTGATCCAGGAATCTAAAACTCTCATTTTAATAACTGATCTCACACTATCTCCTACTTATTACACTATTACATTAACCAATGCATGCATTAACATAACTATATACACACACACACAAGCCCTTGGTATCAAAAAGACACTCCAGTTCAATGTCCAGAGTTTTAAAAATATCCAATTTTCCTTTAAGCTTCAAACTCTTGATTACGCATCTGCGAACATATTCTCTCTTCCAGCAATATGTATAATTTATAGATTAAATGGTTGTAATTATAGACTCCATCTGAACAGCCTTGCACTTTTGTCTCAAAATTTATCCAAAAACTTCAAAGGATTATAGTCTGTATAAACATTTGTTTCTGATGAATTTTTTGCAACATAAATTTCAAAATGCTGCAACGCTAACACCAAACCCAAAGTCTCTTTATCAATTGTTGAATATCTTCTCTGTTGTACATTCAGTTTCTGTGAAAAATGCCCTATCAGTTTTTCAATTCCAGTGTCATCTTCTTGTAACAGTACAGCCCCAATGTCTATATTGCTTGCATCAATGGCCAACTTAAATTTCTTGGCATAATTGGGTACTGCCAACACTGGTGTCATAGTTAATACAGTTTTCAAACTATCAAATGATTTCTGACACTCCAGTGTCCATTGGAACTTCTTGTTCCTTTTTAACAGTTCAGTCAGTGGAGCAACCACTCGGCTAAAATTTGGTACAAATTTCCAGTAAAATCCACTCATGCCCCGAAATCTCAAAACTTCTCGTTTTGCTGTCGATACTGGGAAATCCACGATAGCCTTGACTTTCACATCTCTCGGAGCCACCTTACCATGTCCAATGGTGTGGCCTAGATACATAACTTGCGCTTTTGCAAATTCACTTTTAGCCAAGTTTATCACCAAATTAGCTCCTTGTAGTCCAGTAAATAATTCTTCCAGATGCTGTAAATGCTCCTCCCACGTCTGATTGAAAACGATTAGACCATCAATATAAACAGCACAATTGCTTAGACCCACAATTACTTTGTCAGTCTTTGAAATGCCGCAGGTACATTCTTCATACCAAATGGCATCACTTTAAACTGATAAGAGTCCACTTGGTGTTACAAAAGCTGATATGTCCTTTGCTCTCTCCAACAATGGTACCTGCCTATATCTTTTTAGCAAGTCAATCTCTGTGATAAATTTTGATTGTCTCACTTTCTCAATGCAATCCTCCAACCGTGGTCTGGGATATGAATCCGCTTTTGTCACCGTATTCACCTTTCGATAGTCCACACACAGTCTTTGTTCCGTCTGGTTTCAGTACCAGTACAACAGGCCAACTCCAGTTACTGCAACTAAACTCAATGATATTATTTTGAAGCATGAAATCAATTTATTTTTGTACATAACATAGAAATATAGAAACTAGGAGCAGGAGTAGGCCATTTCTGCCCTTCAAGCCTGCTCCACCATTCATTATGATCATGGATGATCATCCAACTCAATAGCCTGCTCCCGCTTTCTCCCCATTTCCTCTGATCCCTTTCACCCCAAGAGCTATATCTAACTCCTTCTTGAAAACATACAATGTTTTGGCCTCAACTACTTTCTGTGGTAACGAATTCCACAGGCTCAAGGCTCTCTGGGTGAAGAAATTTCTCTTCATCTCAGTCCTAAATGGGGTCTACCCCATATCCTGGTTCTGGACTCCCCCAGCATCGGGAACATCCTTCCTGCACCTACACTGTCTTATCCTGTTAGAATTTTATAGGTTTCTATGAGATCTCCCTTCACTCTTCTGAACTCCAGCAAATATAATCCTAACCAACTTAATCTCTCCTCATATGTCAGTCCCGTCATCCCAGGAATCAGTCGGGGAAACCTCCGCTGCACTCCCTCTACAGCAAGAACATCCTTCCTCAGATAAGGAGACCAAAACTGCAGACAATATTCCAGGTGTGGTCTTACCAAGGCCCTGTATAATTGCAGCAAGACATCCCTGCTCCTGTACTCGAATCCTCTGGCTATGAAGGCTGCACCTACATGCTTATCCTCAATGATTGGTGTACAAAGACACCCAGGTCTCGTTGCACATTCCCCTCTCTCAATCTGTAGCTATTCAGATAATAATCTGCCTTCCTGTTTTTGCTAGCAAAGTGGATAACCTCACATTTATCCACATTATATTGCATCTGCCATGCATTTGCCCACTCACTCAGCTTGTCCAAATCACACTGAAGCATCTCTGCATCCTCCTCACAGCTCACCCTCCCACCCAGCTTTGTGTCATCTGCAAATTTGGAGATATTACACTTAGTTCCCTCATCTAAATCATTAATATATATTGTGAGTATCTGGGGTCCCAGCACCGATCCCTGCGGTACCCAACTAGTCACTGCCTGCCATTCAGAAAAAGACCCGTTTATTAGAACCATAGAACCATAGAAAAGTTACAGCACAGAAGAAGGCCATTCGGCCCATCTTGTCCATGCCAGCCCGAAGACACCAGGTGCCCTTTCTAATCCACCTTCCTGCACCCAGCCCATAGCCCTGCAGCTTACAGCACTTAAGGTGCAGATCCAGGTACTTTTTAAAAGAGTTTAGAGTTTCTGCCTCTACCACCAACTTGGGCACTGAATTCCAGACACCCACTACCCTCTGCGTAAAAAAAGTTCTTCCTTATGTCCCCCCTACACCTTCTGCCACTTATCTTGAATCTATATCCCCTGGTTCTAGAATTCTCCACCAAGGGAAACAATTTTATCCTGTCCACTCTATCTATTCCCCTCATAATTTTGTACACCTCAATCAAGTCACCTCTCAGCCTTCTTTGTTCCAAGGAAAATAACCCCAACCTATCCAATCTCTCCTCGTAGCTACACTTTTCTAACCCTGGAAACATTCTTGTAAACCTCCTCTGCACTCTCTCCAGAGCTATTACATCCTTCCTGTAATGTGGTGACCAGAACTGCACACAATACTCCAGTTGTGGCCTCACCAGTGTTTTATACAATTCCAACATTATATCCTTACTTTTATTTTCTATATCTCTGCCAGTGAAGGAGAGCATTCCATATGCCTTCTTTACAATCTTGTCTACTTGAACTGCTGCCTTCAGGGACCTGTGTATTTGTACGCCAAGATCTCTCACTTCATCTACCCCTCTTAGTATATTCCCATTTATTGTGTAATCCCTGTAACTGTTTGACCTCCCTAAATGTATGACCTCACACTTCTCTATGTTAAAATCCATCTGCCACTTTACCGCCCACTTCACCAATCCATCTATATCATTTTGGAGATTATGGCTATCCTCTACACTATCCACTACTCGGCCAATCTTTGTGTCTTCCGCAAATTTCCCAATCGTTCACGTCCAAATCGTTAATATATAACAGAAACAACAAGGGTCCCAACACCGAGCCCTGTGGAACACCACTTGAGACAACTTTCCATTCGCAAGGGCATCCATCAACCATTACCCTTTGTTTCCTGTTACAAAGCCAACCTTTTATCCAGTTTTCCACATTACCCTGAATCCCATGGGCTTTTACTTTCCTGACCAATCTGCCATGTGGGACCTTGTCAAATGCCTTGCTAAAATCCATGTACACAACATCCATTGCATTACCTTCATCAATCCTTCTTGTCACTTCCTCAAAGAATTCAAACAAATTCCTACTCTTTGTTTCCTTCCTGCCAACCAGTTTTCTATCCAACTCAATACACTACACCCAATCCCATGTGCTTTAATTTTACGCACTTTTACCTGTGATAACTTTGCTGGATTTAATCTGTAAGGTTGTTGCCTTATTTAAGATGGCATTTTAATACATCATGTAAAGCTAAATGCTTTATTTCCACAAATAGGTTTGTGTGACTGCAATAGCTTTTCCAATTCACTTTGACACTTGTTTGGAAGGTAACTCAATATTTCATTTAAATTTTCAAGCACCCCCTCATTATCCAATTTGATTAGAGGAAAATCAATTTCAGAGTCCTGCACTTCTACCTCTTTCTCATCATCCACCATCACTAACACCTCTTTTTGTTCCTCTTCTCAGTCAAAGCACTTTTTAAATAAATTTACATGACTCACCCTCTGCTTCTTTCTTCTATCTGAAATATTTATTAAATAATTTACTTCACTCAATTTCTTTTCAATCCCTTAAGGCCCACTAAATCTTGCATTTAATGAATCACCTAGTACTGGTGCTTGCACGTGAGCAGGGGAGAGACCTCATCCTGAGTGAGGCACAGCCAGAGTGAGTGTGGGCATTGGCAACTTGGTGCACAGTGGGAATTTGGTGCATAAGGGAAGAGGTGCTCTTTGCATTTTTTCTTTGCAATCCAACTTCTTAGATCTTCAGACAGTAGTCTTGCCCTTCTGTAGCTTTAGAGGCTACAAGAAAAAGGAGTGACTGGTAAGTAGTGGCTAAGGTCAGGAAAGTATTTACTACCTTTATCACTTATAGTTTAAGGTCTTTTTGTGGTTTATAGTTTGTATATTCTGTAGTATGAGGATCAGGAAAGATGGGCCCAAGAGTAATTGATTTAAAACATTTAATTTAAAGGGATAAGTCATGGCAGGAGAGCTCAAAGCCGTGGTGTTCTCCTCGTGCTCCATGTGGGAAGCTGGGAACATTTCCCGTGCCCGGGACCAGCATGTGTACAGGAAGTGTGTCCAGCTGCAGCTCCTGGAAGCTCGGGTTTTAGAGCTGGAACGGCGGGGGGGACACTGTGGAGAATCCGTGAGTCTGAGAGCATTGTGGATAGCACGTTTAGAGAGGTGGTCACAGCGCAGATGAAGGGACTTGAAGAAGGGAGGGAATGGGTGACCACCAGGCAGTCCAAGAGAAACAGGCAGGTAGTTCAGGAGTCCCCTGGGGTCCGACTCGCAAATTGGAATTCCATTTTGGAGACTGATGAGGGCGCTGGTTCCTCCAGGGGGTGCGGACAGAACCAAGCTTCTGGCACTACAAGCAGCCTGTCTGTACAGGAGGGGAGGAAGGGAGGAAGAGCAATAGTAATAGGGGATTCTATAGTCAGGGGAATAGATAGGCGCTACTGTGGCCGTCAACATGACTCCAGGATGGTGTGTTGCCTCCCTGGTGCCAGGGTCCGGGATGTCACTGAACGGCTGCAGGGCATCCTGAAGGGGGAGGGTGATAAGGCAGAGGTCATGGTACGTGTTGGTACCAATGACATAGGTAGAAAGAGGGATGAGGTCTTGCATCAAGAATTCAGGGAGTTAGGCAGTAGACTAAAAAGCAAGACCTCTTGGGTTGTAATCTCTGGATTACTCCCAATGCCACGTGCTAGCGAGCTCAGAAATAGGAGAATAGCACAGATGGATATGTGGCTTAAGAGTTGGTGCAGGAGGGAGGGTTTTAGATTCCTGGATCACTGGGACCGTTTTTGGGGAAGGTGGGACCTGTACAAGCGGGATGGTCTTCATCTGAACCAGAGTGGGACTAACATCCTTGCGGGCGGGTTTGCTAGTGCTGTTGGGAGGAGTTTAAACTAATTTGGTAGGGGGAGGAGACACAGAATGTTAGCAGAATAGGGACACACCATAATACAGTAAAACAATCAAGTCAGAAGGAGTACAGCTGCATTAAGTTTCAAGGGAGTAAGGCAAGGCTGGATGGCCTCTACTTTAATGCCAGGAGTATTACAGGTAAAATAGCAGGGTTAAGGGTGAGGATTGACATGTGGAATTGTGATATAGTAGCCATCACTGAGACATGGATGAGGGAGGGGCAGGATTGACAGTACAACATTCTGGGATATAGAATCTTCAAGCAAGTCAGGGTAGGGGGTATAAGAGCAGGAGGCATTGCATTATTTGTTAAGCAGTCCTCTCCAGAAGAACAGTGGGGAGTGTGCAAAAAGGAAATGGGGAGGGTACAGGCTCAACATGTTCCCTTTAGGGTGATAGGAAGGAGTAACAAGCCCAGAGAACCATGGATGACCAGAGATATTCAGGTTTCGATGAGAAGGAAAAGAGAAGCTTTTAGCAGGTACAAGGGAAGCAAATCAGCAGAGGCACTAGTGGAGTACAGACAGTGCAGGGTGGAGCTTAAGAAAGCAATTAGGAGAGCAAAGAGGGAATATGGGAAAGCTCTGACTGGTAAAAGTAGGGAAAATCTCACGATATTCTATAATATATCAATGGGAAGAGGATAACCAGGGAAAGAGTAGGGCTCATAGGGGACCAAGGGGGCAATCTATGGGTGGAGCCAGAGGACATCGGTAGAGTGTTGAACAAATACTTCACATCTGTCTTCACCCAAGAGAATGAGGATGAAGATATCGAACTCAGGGAGAGAGACTGTGAGGTTCTTGACCAAATTGATATAGGGAGTGACAAGGTATTAGAGGTGTTGGCAGGCTTAAAAGAGGACAAATCTCCAGGTCCTGATGATTTGTGTCCCAAGCTGCTGAGGGAGGCAAGGGAGGAGATCGCAGGGGATCTGACCCAAATTTTTAATTCCTCTCTGGCCATGGGGGAGGTGCCAGAGGTCTGGAGAACAGCTAATGTGGTCCTGTATTTAAGAAGGGTTATAGAGATAAACCAGGGAACTACAGGCCAGTGAGTCTCATGTCAGTGGTAGGGAAATTATTGGAGAAATTTCTGAAGGAGAGTATCTATCTCCACTTGGAGAGGCAAGGTTTGATCAGGGATAGTCAGCATGGCTTTGTCAGAAGAAGGTCATACCTAACAAATGTGATTGAATTTTTTGAGGAGGTGACCAGGTGTGTAGATGAGGGTAGTGCAGTTGATGTAGTTTATATGGATTTCAGCAAAGCCTTTGACAAGGTCCCACATGGGAGACTTATAAAGAAGGCAAATGCACATGGGATACAGGGTAATTTGATAAGGTGGATTCAAAATTGGCTTAGTTGTAGGAGACAGAGGGTGATGACAGAAGGAAGCTTTTGTGACTGGAAGCCAGTGTCCAGTGGCGTACCACAGGGATCTGTGCTGGGTCCCCTATTATTTGTCATTTATATAAATGACATAGATGACTATATGGGGGAGGATTCATAAGATTGGCCGGGTGGTTAACAGTGAGGTTGAGTGTCTTGGGCTACAGGAAGAAATAGACAGGATGGTCAAATGGTCAGATAAGTAGCAGATGAAATTTCACCCCGAAAAGTGTGAGGTGATACACTTTGGAAGGAGTAATTTGACAAGGAAGTATTCAATGAACGGCATGACACTAGGAAGTTCTGACGATCAAATGGACCTTGGTGTGTGTGTCCATAGATCTCTGAAGGCGAAGGATCATGTTAGTGGGGTGGTGAAAAAGGCATATGGGACACTTGCCTTTATCATTTGAGGCATTGATTACAAAAGTAGGGAGGTCATGTTGGAGTTGTGTAGAACCTTGGTGAGGCCACAGTTGGAGTACTGTGTGCAGTTCTGGTCACCACATTATAGGAAGGATGTGATTGCACTGGAGGGGGTGCAGAGGAGATTCACCAGGCTGTTGCCTGGGATGAGACATTTAAGTTATGAAGAGAGGTTGGATAGATTTGGGTTTTTTTCATTGGAGCAGAGAAGACTGAGGGGTGACCTGATCGAGGTGTACAAGATTATGAGGGGCATGGACAGGGTGGATAGGGAGCAGCTGTTCCCCTTAGATGAAAAGTCAGTCACGAGGGGGCATAAGTTCAAGGTGAGGGGCAGGAGGTTTAGGGGGGATGTGAGGAAAATCTTTTACCCAAAGGTTGGAGACAGTCTGGAATGCACTGCCTGTGGGGGTGGTGGAGGCGGGTTGCCTCATATCCTTTAAAAAGTACCTGTATGAGCACTTGGCACATCATAACATTCAAGGCTATGGGCCAAGTGCTGGTAAATGGGAATACGTAGGTAGGTCAGGTGTTTCTCATGTGTCGGTGCAGATTCGATGGGCACAAGGGCCTCTTCTGCACTCTGTGATTCTGTGTGATTTTGTGATTGGAAGCATATGAAGCTTGGATTATCTTTGATGGGTTTAGGAAATCAGATGATCAGTCCATGGAAGAAGATATCATGGATTTTGATAAATGATACAGGAGACTCCAGAGATTTGAACTTGAAATTCTGGAATTGGTTTTGGCATTTAATTTACTGGACAGTGCTCACATTTCCCACGTTGATCGTCTTTTAGTGCTAACAGGGGTTCAGTTCCAGGGGAGAGAATCTCTCTCTTAGATCAAATGGCTGCTCCCCTAAAAAGATTCCTGGGGAAACAGTCATTCCCTGCCCCTTAACAAATGTGAACAACTGTGCTGTAAAACAAAGGATAGAGGATTCAATGGTGACCGAATTTCATGGTTGACCAGATATTAGCCGAAGATCCCATGACAAAGATGGGGTTGATTACAGGAGGTCTGAAAATGGTCATAACCCTAGCCAGTCTGACAGTTGGGACAAAAAGTGTGTCTGGGACGGTGACCATAGGTATTTAAACCCAAAAAATGCACGGGGAATGGTTAATCGGTGCTTTTGGTGTGATTCCCAGTATCATTACGCAATGAACTGTCCACAGCGAAGGAATCGTGTTTTTGAAGTGACCCACGAGATGATTCATCTGAAACTGAAAATGATGATAGTGACTGTCATGATGGAATTATATTGATCACTGAAAGTTTGAATCCGGTAGAGTATCTTGATGGGAGATTCCTTCAACTGCGCAGTTCTGTACAATGGTCGCACTTTTACGCTGTGCGGCATGGACTGGCCTGACTGGTATCTGGAGTCTCTCGATGAGGCAGACTGGCGGAAGGTCAAGGAGTCTGAAAGCTCTACCTGCTTCAGGTTCGGAGATGACAATACATTAACATCCTCCAAACGGGTGGTCCTGTCTTGTAAAATAGCAGGGATCAATCTGTTTATCAGTATTGATGTGGTTTCTAGCGAGATACCGCTACTGTTGAGTCAATCTGAGATGAAGAAGGCTCAGATGACGCTAGATATGAAGAATGATAGAGCAGTCATGTTTGGGAAAAATGTGGATCTCCATTTTACTCAGTCAGGCCATTACTGCTTGCCACGAAGGGAGCCAGACATTTCTCACCAAAAAGTTCATGAAGTTTTGTTAACTGCTAAGAATTAGAATTTGGTGGACAAAAAGATCATTTGGAAATTACATGGACAGTTTGCACATCCGGTGCCACAGAAACTGAAGACTCCGCTTGAGATGCGGGAGTGGTCGATAAAGGATATGATGATCTTATTGAACAAATCACTGCTCAGTGTGAAATTTGCCTTCAATATCGCAAGACACCCCTGCGACCTGTTGTGAGCTGCCACTAGCCAGGGAGTTTAACGATGCCGTGGTATGGACTTGAAAGTTTGGGACAAGGATAAGGGTATTTTTTTACTACACTTCAAAGGTATGGCAACCAGATTTAGCCTATCCACTGTGATACATAGTAAAGACAAAAGGACCATTGTCGATAAGGCCATGGAGAAATGGGTAGGAACAGGATTAGGAACACCAACGATCCTCCTCACAGATAATGGTGGGGATTTCACCAATGAGGAATTTCAGGATATGTGCGAAAATTTAAACATTGTAGTTATGCACATTGCAGCTGAGATCCCATTTAGTAATGGTCTTTGTGAAAGAAACCATGCAGTAATAGATGACATGTTACATAAAATATTAGCTGATCAACCAGATTGTAAACTGCAAATGGCACTGGCATGGGCGGTCCACACAAAGAACTCTCTGCAAATGGTTGGGGGGTACAGTCCGTATCAGTTGGTATACAGAAGAAATCCGAAGTTACCTTCGCTGTTGTCAGATGTTCCCCCTGCTCTAGAAGGGACCAGCATTAGCTCCACCTTTTCTGCTCATCTGAACGCTTTGCAGGTGGGCAGAAAAGCTTTAGTTAAAGCTGAGGTTTCGGCGGGCCCTACAGCATCGCATAAGACCATCAAGAATATAGTTTAGACAAGGAGACATGGTATATTAATATAAGGAAGTGCAGAAAGAGTGGAAAGGACCTGGCAAGGTTATAGGGAGTGATGGGAAAGTAGTAATTGTGCAACACGGTAACCAATCTGTTAGGGTACAGTCTTCACGGTTAATTGGTACTGACTATACCTTTACAGGCTCTGAACAGGACATAGAACGCGAGGATGCACCATTCACTTCACATACACATGCTCTGGATAGTTATGAGGAGCAGATGACGGCAAATACAGGGTTGATTGACTATGAATAAAGTAATACTGAGGTACAGGACAGCACAATTTGTCCATAAGGGCAACTACCCAAAGTAGGAGCAAACATATGAGGAGAGATTGAGTCGGTTAGGATTATTTTTGCTGGAGTTCAGAAGAATGAGAGGGGGATCTCAGAGAAACCTAAAATTCTAACAGGACAAGACAGGGTAGATGCAGGAAGGATGTTCCCGATGGTGGGGGAGTCCAGAACCAGGGGTCACAGTCTGAGGATACAGGGTAGACCATTTAGGACTGAGATGATGAGAAATTTCTTCATCCAGAGATTGGTGAGCCTGTGGAATTCATTACCACACTAAGTAGATGAGGCCAAAACATGTATGTTTTCAAGAAGGAGTTAGATATAGCTCTTGGGGTGAAAGGGATCAAAGGATATGGGGAGAAAGCGGGAGCAGGTTATTGAGTGGATGATCAGCCATGATCATAATGAATGGTGGAGCAGGCTCGAAGGGCCGAATGGCCTACTCTTGCTCCTAGTTTCTATGTTTCTATGTTACACACATGCCAGCAGAGACGAGTGTGTGGAGAGATGACACCATCATAAGGAGAGCAGGAAAGGCCACTGGTAAATACAAACATTGGCTAAATGTGCAGGATGAAGGATAGGAGACAAGACCTAACGATTGGCAAACCAAGGTAAAGATGTGGAAACCCAGAAAACACAATATGAGTTCTGACAGTTGACCAGAAAGTGAAGGTGGCCTTAAAAAAAAATCACGGACTTGTGAACGGGGCTCTGTTCACATAGGAGAATGATCGTATAGTAGCAGCCCAGAAAGGGAGAGGGATGTGAGTAGAGGCCGTAGCTTAACAAGGAAGACTAGAGAGCAAACTAGCAATCTCAGTAGAAGCAGAAGTCCTTATAACCGAGAGATTCTAGTAGCTGCTAATAAATTGGAAAATAAGCTGATAAAGGAAGCCAAACAGAAAGAGTTGGAAGGATTTTGGTGTATATTCTGAAATACCTGACAGAGGACAGCCAGCTTTATCTCTCAGATGGATCTGTACAGAAAAGATACTCCCAGACGGCACATAGAAGGCCAAAGTGAGATTAGTAGCCCGAGGCTTTGAAGAGAGACTAGGAGATCAGGATGTCAGAGTGGACTTTCCTACTAATGGGAACGTGAGTTTGAAGAATTTTTTTTAGCTATTTTGGCATCCTATTCCTGGGAGTGCAAATCAATTGATATAAGGGCTGCGTTTTTACAGGGGGAGAAGTTTCAAAGGGAAGTTTCTTCAAAACCCCCTAAAGAAGCCAGGGATGTAGAAGGAAAGCTATGGAAATTGAATAAGAGCATTTATAGGTTGAATGATGCATCAAGAGTTTCGTAATTTTCTGAGGTCTGTCTTGTTGAAAACAGGTTACATTCAGTTAAAGGCAGACCCCACAATGTTCTACTGGTACCATAAGGAGAAACTAGCTGGGATCTTTATCATGCATGTTGATGATTTCCTGTGGGGAGGCTCTGTAGAATTTGAACAATGGGTAATCGAGACGATAAAGAAGGAATTCCAGATCGGGAGTCAGGTTTCTGGGGCCTTTAAGTACTTTGTTTTAGACATCAAGCAGAGAAAGTTAGGAGTGACATTGAATCAACAATCTTATCTAGAAACTGTTAATGATATCCCAATAACTCGTGGTAGATCCTCACAAAAAGAGGATCCTGCTACCAAGGAAGAAATGGAACAGTTGAGAAGTTTGGTTGGGCAGTTGAACTGGTTGTGCCTGATGCTAGTTAAGATGTGTTGGAGCTGAGCACCATGATGAAACATGCTACAGTTGAAGTTCTGAGAGTAAATAAAACACTAAAAAAATTAACTTCTGAGGGATGTGTGCTCAAGTTTCCAGCCTTGGGTAATCCAGAAGATATGAGTCATATTGGTCATTTTTAGCAATGTTTCACATCCCATCTGGAAGATTGGCTACTCTAGGGTTCATCATATTCTCGGTGGCAAAGAATGATAAATGTTGTGCACTGGCTGGGGAGGCTGATAAAATAAAAAGGATGAGTGAAAAGCACCTTAGCTGCTGAACACTGGCCTTGGTGTTCATTAAATTGGCATCAGATATCGGGGTTTACTTGTCCCATATACTGAGAGAAATATTATATAAGGGGTAATGTGAGAAATGTTTGCCCATAGAATGTTATGTTGATAAGTGGTCTCTTTGGGATAAAATTCATTCCATGAACAGTGTCACTGAGAAAAGTCTATGAATAGACTGAGTCAGCATGAAAATGTTAGGGGAGAGAGATCTCTAAGATAGTTGGTGACATGTGTCAACCCATTTTATCAGAATGTTTTACAAAAAGAAGTGCCTGGGCTAAGAAATTATTAAATGTATTGGAAGAGGGGGTCTTATGTTATAATGATGCAATGAAAAAAACTTTCTTGTTTTATAATTGTTTACATTTATATTTGGTAAATACATGACATTATTTCCTTCTGTTTTATTTAAATGTTTAAATGTTTTTCAATATTTTAATTTAAAAAGAAAAGAGGGGAATCTGTCAATGTATAAAGAATCACACTGCCCAGTAATCACCTTGTTAAAGACAATTGCTAGTTAAACAGGTGATGAGCATTGATTATCCCATCTAAACACAATAAATAGATCCAGCTGGAACACTTTGTGTGGAAGTCAGTAGCACTGAGGAGTTGTCTTGAAAATAACCCAGCTTAAGCCAAAAGACCAGCCTGGATTAATTCTTCCACCACAACCTCTTATTGTGAATAAAACCCTCCTGCACTCTTCATTAAATCATAAAGAGAAGGCTGAGAGCTATTCAAAATCAGGAGGGGTCTGTACAGAGTAGACAAGGGAAAAACTCTTGACATTATCAGAAGAGTCGAGAACCAGAGGACTATAATTTAAGGTGATTCACAAAAGAGCCAGTGGTGACAGTGGGAAAAACTGTTTTTACATACACATAGTTCAGATCTGGAATGCACTGTCTGAGAGTGTGGTGGGTGGAGGCAGGTTCAATCAAGGCTTACAAAAGGAATTGGATAAGCACATGAAGACAAAATATTTCTAAGGCTAGAGGACAGAGTGGGACAGTAGGACTAGCTGAGTTGCTCTGCAAAAAGCTGACCTGGACACAGTGGGCTGAATGACCTCTTTCTTTTCTGTCATCACTCCATTATTCTACAATTCAATGATTCTATATTTGACCAGGAGGTGAGGTCTGACCACATATCAATGCCATCGCTCAAAATGTTCCATGTCATTGCCTGACTCCAGCCCTGTCTTAGTTTATAGAAACATAGCAACAGGAGGAGGCCATTCAGCCCATCAAGCCTGCTCCACCATTCAATACAATCAAACGCTTCAAAGCCTTTTACACACACTATCCCCAGAACCGTTTACGTTATTGTTAATCAGAAATCTATCAATTTCTACCTTAAACATACTCGATGACTGAGCTTCCACAGGTCTCTGGAGTAGAGAATTCCAAAGATTCACAACACCCTGAGCAAAAAATATTCTATTCTCCTCATCTTGGTCCTAAGTGGCTTCCCCCTTATTTTGAGACTGTGTCCCCAAGTTCTAGACTCCCCAACCAGGGGACACATCTTACCGGCATCTACCCTGTCTACCCCATTAAGTATTTTGTAGGTTTCAATGAGATCACATCTCATTCTTCGAAACTCTAGAGAGTACAGGCCCAGTTTCCCCAATCTCTCTTCATAAGACATTCCCACCATGCCCGGAACAAGTCTGGAGAACCTTCGTCCCACTCCCTCTGTGTATACAATATCCTTTCTGAGGTAAGGGGACCAAAACTGCACATAGTACTCCAGGTGCAGTCTAACCAAGCTTCTATACAATTGAAGCAAAACTTCACTACTCCTGTACTCAAATCCTCTTGTGATAAAGGTTAACATTCCATTAGCTCCTATTCACCTGCTGCACTGGCATGTTAGCTTTCAGTGACTTATGGACAAGGAGATCCAAGTGTACATCTACACTCACCTGCTGCTGAAACCCTCATCCACCCCTTTGCTATCTCTAAACTTGACTATTTCAGTGCAGTCCTGGCTGATCTCCCATATTCTAAACTCTATTATCCATAAGTCAACAAAAACTACTGCCTATGTCCTTCCTTGCACCAAGTTTGCTGACCTACATTATCTCCCAGTTGAGTAATGCCTCTGTTTTGTATTCTTCATTTGTTAGGGGGAAAGAGAGTAATTAAGAATTTATGGTTAGGGAGAATTATTGAAAGGGAGTGAATTACTTAAAATTTCCAGGCAGCCAGTGCTACCAAGCACATTAACAGTTAAAGGTTACCAGATGAAACTTGTGCAGCCTTAAGGCCTGCAAACAACAGAAAGGCCTTAGGAGCTGGACTGGAGTCAGAGGATGACAATAACAACTAAGATTAAGTTCAACAGATAGCGGAAGAACAGATGGTCCTAGTTTAGGTAGGAGGGAAGGTCTCTGCCTGGGTGAAAACAAATAGGGACGTATGATGTGTGTACCTGTTACCAGAGATGTCTGTTTAATGTAAACCTATATGTTGACGAGATCGGAATCTGGAAACTGTTCTTGTATGTGACCAATAATGTATAAATATGTTGAACACTTGTAATTTAGCAGAGTGCTATCTCAAGCTGCATTGAGATGGTTCTCTCCTTGCAATTTCTCGAATAAACGATCGTGTCCTGTACCTGAGACTCCTGTGGTCCGTTTGTCAAAGTGACCACAAGATCATTGTTGTTTCTATGTGCCTCACACCTCCCTATCTCTGTAATCTCTCCAAGCCCCACAACCCTCTGAGTTAATCAGCGCTCCTTTAATTTGACCATCTTGAGCATCCCTATTTTAATTGCTGCACCATTGGTGGCTATGTCTTCAACTGCCTGGGCCCCAAGATCTGGAATTCCCTCCTTAAACCTCTCTGACTCACTTTACCTCTTATTCCTGCTTCTTACCTAACTCTTTGGCCATGTTTTTGAATATCTAACCTAATATCTCCTTTATGAGGCTTGGTGTCAATTGTTTGTTTTATAATGCTCCTTGGTATATTTATAATCACTGTTTAAACACAAGCTGTGTTTCATTCTATAATTCCAGTGCAGTAAAGATTTGATAGCTTTACTGCGTTAGAGTTTTACATTACAATAGTGTTTCTTTAACATCTATTCAACTGTTTTCCCAGGTTGTCCAGAAAACCAAGTCTTCAGCATCTGTGCCAACATCTGCCCTCGCAGCTGCTCTGACTTTCAGTCTGAAACACAGTGTCAACAGGAAGCCTGTGAGCCTGGATGCCTTTGCCCACCTGGGAAGGTTAGTCTATTGGTTCTTCAAGACAGGTGAACATGTTTGTCTTCTAATGTTACCTGGAACAGGTAATTCTGTTTGTTCTTTGCCTGTGCCCACATTGACTGGTGAATTGGTATTTTATTTCTCCCCCAACTGTTCAGATGTGTTTGTTCATCTCAGCCTGTGTGCCTTACTTACATAAAGATGCTAATTGTTTGCCTTTGTTCATTGGTTAAGTCATTGATCAGTGGCTACTCCAAGTTGATTACAAACTAACCAATAGGTGGACTGTTGATAGGAAAGGAGAGATCAGATGGAGAAATAGAAAGCGAGGTAGGGTGGGAAGGACACATTACCTCTGCCTTAGAGTACGGCATGTAGTATGACCTTCATAGTGAGAGGATTTGAGTACAGGAACAGGGATGTCTTGCTGCAATTATACAGGGCCTTGGTGAGACCACACCTGGATTATTGTGTGCAGTTTTCGTCTCCTTATCTGAGGAAGGATGTTCTTGCTATGGAGGGAGTGCAGCAAGGGTTTAACAGACTGATTCCTGGGATGGCGGGACTGACATATGAGGAGAGATTGAAGCAGTTAGGATTATATTCGCTGGAGTTCAGAAATATGAAGGGGGATCTCATAGAAACCTATAAAATTCTAACAGGACTAGACAGGGTAGATGCAGGAAGGATGTTCCCGATGGTGGGGGAGTCCAGAACCAGGGGTCACAGACTGAGGATATGGGTAGACCATTTAGGACTGAGATGAGGAGAAATTTCTTCACCCAGAGAGTGGTGAGGCTGTGGAATTCGCTACCACAGAAAGTAGTTGAGGCCAAAACATTGTATGTTTTCAAGAAGGAGTTAGATATAGCTCTTGGGGCGAAAGGGATCAAAGGAAATGAGGAGAAAGCGGGAGCAGGTGATTGAGTTGGCTGATCAGCCATGATCATAATGAATGGCAGAGCAGGCTCGAAGGACTGAATGGGAGCAGGCTATTGAGTTGGATGAATATAATCCTAACCAACTCAATCTCTCCTCATATGTCAGTCTCGCCATCCCAGGAATCAGTCGAGTAAACCTTTGCTGCACTCCCTCTATAGCAAGTACATCCTTCCTCAGATAAGGAGACCAAAACTGCACACAATATTCCAGGTGTGGTCTCACCAAGGCCCTGTATAATTGCAGCAAGACATCCCTGCTCCTGTACTCGAATCCTCTGGCTATGAAGGCCAACGTACCATTTGCCTTCTTTACCGCCTGCTGTACCTGCATGCTTACCTTCAGCGACTGGTGTACCAGGACACCCAGGTCTCGTTGCACATTCTCTTCTCTCAATTTATAGCCATTCAGATAATAATCTGCCTTCCTATTTTTGCTACCAAAGTGGATAACCTCACACTTATCCACATTATACTGCATCTGCCAAGCATTTGCCCACTCACTCAGCTTGTCCAAATCACAATGAAGCATCTCTGCATACTCCTCACAGCACACCCTCCCACCCAGCTTTGTGTCATCTGGAGGTATTAGAGATGTTACATTTAGTTCCCTCATCTAAATCATTAATATATATTGTGAATATCTGGGGTCCCAGCACCGCTCCCTGCAGTACCCCACTAGTCACTGCCTGCCATTTGGAAAAAGACCCATTTATTCCTACTCTTTGTTTCCTGTCTGCCAACCAGTTTTCTATCCATCTCAATACACTACCCCCAGTCAAATGCGCTTTAATTTTACACGTTAATCTCTTATGTGGGACTTTGTCGAAAGCCTTCTGAAAGTCCAAATAAGCCACACCCACTGGCTCCCCCTCATCAACTCTACTAGTTACATCCTCGAAAAATTCCAGTAGATTTGTCAAGCATGATTTCCCTTTCGTAAATCCAAAACTAAAACAAAAATACCTGGAAAAACTCAGCAGGTCTGGCAGCATCTGCAGAGAGGAACACAGTTAACGTTTCGAGTCCAAATGACCCTTCAACAGAACTAAGTAAAAATAGAAGAGAGGTGAAATATAAGCTGGTTTTAAGGGGTGGGGGGGAGGCGGGGTGGGACAAGTAGAGCTGGATAGAGGGCCAGTGATAGGTAGAGATAACCAAAAGAAGTCACAGACAAAAGGACAAAGAGGTGTTGAAGGTGGTGATATTATCTAAGGAATGTGCTAATTAAGGGTAGAAAGCAGGAGAAGCAAGGTACAGATAGCCCTAGTGGGGGTGGGGTGAAACAATCGAAAAAGGCTAAGATAGAGATAAAACAATGGATCAAAATACATTTAAAAATAATGGAAATAGGTGGGAAAAGAAAAATCTATATAAATTATTGGAAAAAAGGGGGGGAATCGGAAAGGAGGTGGGGATTGAGGAGAGAGTTCATGATCTAAAATTGTTGAACTCAATCCATGAAAATCCGTAAATCCATGCTGACTCTGTCCAATTCTGCCACTGTTTTCCATGTGATCAGCTATTAAATCTTTTATAATGGACTCTAGAATTTTCCCCATTACAGACATCAGGCTGACTGGTCTATAATTCTCTGTTTTCTCTCTGCCTCCCTTTTTAAATAGCGGGGTTACATTAGCTACCCTCCAATCTTAGGAACTGTTCCAGAGTTTATAGCATCTCGGAAGATGACCACCAATGCATCCACTATTTCTAGGGCCACTTCCTTAAGTACTCTGGGATGTAGATTAACAGGCCCTGGGGATTTATTGGCCTTCAATCCCATCAATGTCTCCAACACCATTTCCCTACTAATACTGATTTCTTTCTGTTTCCCCCCTCTCACTAAACCCTGTGTTCCCCAACATTTCTGGTATGTTATTTATGTCCTCCTTTGTGAAGACAGAACCAAAGTATGTATTTAGTTGGTCAGCCATTTCTTTGTTCCTCATTATAAATTCCCCTGTTTCAGACTGTAAGGGACCTACATTTGTCTTCACCAATCTTTTTCTCTTCACATACCTATAGAAACTTTTACAGTCACTTTTTATGTTCCCTACAAGCTTACTCTTGTACTCTATTTTCCCCTTCTTAATCAATCCTTTGGTCCTCCTTTTTGCTGAATTCTAAAGTGCTCCAAACCCCCAGGTCTGTTTTTTCAAGCCAATTTGTATGCCTCTTCCTTGCATCTAATACTATCTCTAATTTCCCTTGTGAGCCAAGGTTTGGCCACCTTTCCTGTTTTACTTTTGCGCCAGACAGGAATAAACAACTTAGTCTACTGCATTCGTTGCTCTCAATGTGGTCTCCTCTACATTGGAGAGACCAAACGTAAACTGGGCGATCGCTTTGCAGAACACCTGCGGTCTGTCCGCAAGAATGACCCAAACCTCCCTGTCGCTTGCCATTTTAACACTCCACCCTGCTCTCTTGCCCACATGTCTGTTCTTGGCTTGCTGCATTGTTCCAGGGAAGCCCAATGCAAACTGGAGGAACAACACCTCATCTTCTGACTAGGCACTTTACAGCCTTCCGGACTGAATATTGAATTCAACAACTTTAGGTCTTGAGCTCCCTCCTCCATCCCCACCCCCTTTCTGTTTCCCCCTTCCTTTTGTTTTTTCCAATAAATTATATAGATTTTTCTTTTCCCACCAATTTCCATTATTTTTAAATATTTTTAAATCTTTTATGCTCCCCCCACCCCCACTAGAGCTATACCTTGAGTGCCCTACCATCCATTGTTAATTAGCACATTCGTTTAGATAATATCACCAACTTTAACACCTATGTGTTCTTTTGTTCTGTTATTTGTGACATCTTTTGATGAATACCTTCTATGACTGCTTGTTTGTCCCTACAAGCACACCAGCCTCCTCCACTTCTCTCTCTCTCTCCCCCCACCCAAACACCACCCCCCCCCCCCCACACACACACACCTTAAACCAGCTTATATTTCACCCCTTTCTTGGACTCACTCAAGTTCTATCGAAGGGTCATGAGGATTCAAAATGTCAACTTTTTTCTTCTCCGCCGATGTTGACAGACCAGCTGAGTTTTTCCAGGTAATTCTGTTTTTGTTTAGGAATAAACAATTGTTGCAGTTCACCCATACGCTCTTTGAATGTTTGCCATTGCCTATCCTCCATTATCCTTTTAAGTAACATTTCCCAATCCATCATTGCCAACTTGCACCTCATACCATTGTAGTTTCCTTTGTTAAGATTCAGGACCCTAGTCTCAGAATCAACTATGTTGCTCTTCATCTTGATGAAGAATTCTATCATGTTATGGTCGCTCATCCCCAAGGAGAATCGCACAACTAGATTGCCAATTATTCCTTTCTCATTACACAATACCCAGTCTAGGATGGCCTGTTCTCTAGTTAGTTCCTCAATGTATTGGTCCAGAAAACCATCCCGTATACACTCCAGGAATTCCTCCTCTACGGTATTGTTACAAATTTGATTTGCCCAATCTATATGCAGATTAAAGTCGCCCATAATTACAGATGTTCCTTTATTACATGCATCACTAATTTCCTGTTTAATGCCATTCCCAACATCCCTACTACAGTTTGGGGGTCTATATGCAACCCCCACTAACGTTTTTTGCTCCTTTGTGTTTCTCAGCTCCACCCATACAGATTCCACATTGTCGGAGTTAACATCTTTCATCACTATTGCGTTAATTTTCTCTTTAACCAGCAATGCAACTGCACCACCTTTTCCTTTTTGTCTGTCCTTCCTAAATACTGAATACCCCTGGATGTCCAGTTCCCATCCCTGGTCAGCCTGCAGCCATGTCACTGTAATCCAGACTATATCATACCTGTTTACATCTATTTGCGTGGTTAATTCATCCACTTTATTGCGAATGTTCCTCGCGTTAAGGCACAAAGCCTTAAGGCTTGTCTTTTTAACATTACTTGTTCCGTTCCCACTATTTTTCACTGAGGCCCTGTTTGATTCTTGCCCTTGATTTCTCTGACTATCACTTTTCTTATTCCGCTTTCTATCTTTTGTTCTTGTCTTTGATTCCCCCTCCTCTGACTCCTTGCATAGGTTCCCATCCCCCTGCCATTTTAGTTTAAACCCTCCCCAGCCATTTTCGCAAATATTTCCCCAAGGACATCGGTCCCAGTCCTGCCCAGGTGTAACCCGTCAAGTTTGTACTAGTCCCACCTCCCCCAGAACCGGTCCCAATGTCCCAAGAATCTGAAACCCTCCCCCTCACACAATCTCTTCAGCCACGTATTCATCCAACATATCCTGCTATTTCTATCTGACTAGCACATGGCACCGGTAGTAATCCTGAGATCACTACCTTTTGAGGTCCTACTTTTCAACTTACTGCCTTACGCCCTATATTCTGCTTTTAGGACATCATCCCTTTTTTTACCTATGTCATTTGTACTGATGTGTACCATGACCACTGGCTGTTCACCCTCCCCCTTCAGAATGTCCTCTAACCACTCAGACATCCTTGACTCTAGCAACAGGGAGGCAACATACCATCCTGGAGTCTCGTTTGCAGCTACAGAACACCTATCTATTCCCCTTTCAACTGAATCCCCGATAACTATTGCATTCCCACACTTTTTACTCTTACCCTGTGCAGCAGAGCCAACTGTGGTGCAATGAATTTGGCTGTTGCTGCTTTCCCCTGAGAGGCCATTCCCCCCAACAGTATCCAAAGCGGTATATCTGTTTTGCAGGGGAATAGCCACAGGAGATTCCTGCACTGCCTGCCTAGTCCTCTTGCTCTGCCTGGTGGTCACCCATTCCCTTCCTGCCTATGGACTCTTAGCCTGCGGTGTGACCACTTCTCTATACATGCTATCCACGATACTCTCTGCCTTGCGGATGCTCCACAGCCGCTGGTCCAGCTCCGAAACCCGGGATTCCAGGAGCTGCAGCTGGACACACTTCCTGCACACATGCTGGCCCCAGGCACTGGAAATGTTCCTGCCTTCCCTCATACAGCAGGAGGAGCACACAATGGTTTTGAGTTCTCTTGCCATGACTTACCCCTTTAAATTAAATTAAACCTTTTGGAAGATATCTAATATCAGATAATATCAATTACTCTAGGGCCCTTCTTCCCTGCTCCTCGTTGTTACAGAATATAGCCCTTATAAACGATGAGCCACAAAATAAAACCTTAAAAACTACAAGTGATAAAACCATATGGTTACCCAACCATACTCAGGGTACTCAAAGGATCACCTCGTTCTCTCCTCCCCTAACCCCCAAAGCAGCACTCCAGTGCAGACTGTGATGTTGACTGCAGGACATTCTTCCCAGACTGCTTCACAGCGATGCTGACTGCAGGACGCACTTTGAGGGGCTGAGTGGCCTGATCCTGCCTCTAATTCTTAGGTTTGTATGTTCAGTATGTTTCCAGCTCGAACTGAAACATTGACTGTTTCTCTCTCTACAGACCTACTGAGCCTTTTTAGTTTTCATTTCAGATTTCCAGCATTGCCCAGTACTTTGCCTTGAAGAAGGAAACGGTGCTGGATGTAGATGAGGGGAATGAAGTGGGGCAAGTGGAGCAGGTTTCAGTGGTAGAGCATTTAAGAACACAATAACTAGGAGCAGCAGTAGATCTTTCATCCCCTTCAACCTGTTGCATGAGATGATGGCTGGTTTTCCAGCTCAGCTACACCTTCCCACATAATTGCCCTCAGGGAGACAGTGATCACTGTATCATTTGGACTGCCATTACGGCTCAAGAACTTGCAGTGCCCCTATCCAAGCTGTTCCAGTACAGCTACAACAGTGGCATCTACCCGGCTATGTGGAAAATTGCCCAGGTATGTCCTGTACACAAAAAGCAGGACAAATCCAACCCAGCCAATTACCGCCCCATCAGTCTACTTTCCATTATCAGTAAAGTAATGGAAGGGGCCATCAACAGTGCTATGTAACAGCACTTGCTTAGCAATAAGCTGCTCACTGACACCCAGTTTACGTTCCGCCAGGGTCACTCAGCTCCTGACCTCATTACAGCTTTGGTTCAAACATGGACAAAAGAGCTGAACTCCTGAGGTGAGGTGAGAGTGACTGCCCTTGACATCAAGGCAGCATTTGACCGAGTGTGGCATCAAGGAGCCCGAGCAACACTGGAGAATCATTGGGAATCAGAGGCAAAATCTCCACTGGTTGGAGTCATACCGAGCACAAAGGAAGATGGTTGTGGCTGTTGGAGATCAGTCATCTCAGCTCCAGGACATCACTGCAGGAGTTCCTCAGGGTAATGTCCTCGGCCCAACCATCTTCAGCTGCTTCATCAATGACCTTCCTTCCATCATAAGGTCAGAAGTGGGGATGTTCACTGATGATTGCACAATGTTCAGCACCATTCGCGACTCCTCAGATACTGAAGCAGTCCATGTCCAAATGCAGCAAGACCTGGACAATATCCAGACTTGGGCTGACAAGTGGCAAGTAACATTCGCATTACATAAGTGTCAGGCAATGACCATATCCAACAAGAGAGAATCTAACCATCACTCCTTGATGTTCAATGGCATCACCATCACTGAATCCCCCACCATCAACATCCTAGGGTTTACCATTGATCAGAAACTGAACTGGACTAGCCATATAAACACTGTGACTACAAGAGCAGGTCAGAGGCTAGGAATCCTGCGATGAGTAACTCACCTCCTGACTCCCCAAAGCCTATCCACCATCTACAAGGCACAAGTCAGGAATGTGATGGAATATTCCCCGCTTGCCTGGATGAGTGCTGCTCCTACATCACTTAAGAAGCTTGACATCGTCCAGGACAAAACAGCCCATTTGATTGGCACCACATCCACAAACATTCACTCTCTTCACCAATGATGCACAGTAGCAGCAGTGTGTACCATCTACAAGATGCACCGCAGAAATTCACCAAGGATCCTTCGACAGCACCCTCCAAAGCCACAACCACTACCGTCTAGAAGGACAAGGACAGCAGGTAGATGGGAACACCACCACCTGGAAGTTTCTCTCCAAGTCACTCACCATCCTGACTTGGAAATATATCACTGTTCCTTCATTGTCACTGGGTCAAATCCTGGAACTCCCTCCCTAACAGCACTGTGGGTGTACCTACACCACATGGACTGCAGCGGTTCAAGAAGGCAGCTCACCACCACCTTCTCAAGGGCAACTAGGGATGGGTAATAAATGCTGGCCTAGCCAGCGATGCCCACATCCCAAGAATGAATAAAATAAAACAGTGATCACCATATCACTAGGATTGCCATTCGGGAAACAATGAACATAGTATCATTTAGATTTGGAAGGGAATAAGGAAGAAACAAGTGTGAAAATAGTTAATTTTAATGAGCCTAAAAGGGATTTGGTTTAAGTCAATTGGAGTCAATAATTGGAAAAATAGTAAATGATCAATAATGCAGAGAATGTGTGAGTACAGAGTAGACACATTCCCATAAGGCAACAGGAAGAACTTTCAAAGTTAGAGCTCACTGGATGTCTAAAGATATAGAAATTATAATGAGACAAAATGTAAGCCGATGATGTGTGTTGGCTTCATGACTCAGTAAAGAACCAAATTAAATTGGAATTGAGAAGGGAAATAGAGGGACACAGGATATGTGGGAATAGATTAGAAGGTAACATAAAAGAGAACCCAAAATTCTGTCTTAAACATGAATAGGAAAAGAGTTGTCAAAGGAAGTGTGACTGATTAGGGTTAGAAATCAAATCTTCTTATGGAGAACAGAATATAAAAAATGATGCAGTAAAGGAGATGACAGTAGCAATATTGAGTAGGATAAAAATGAAGAGGAGATACTTTAACTATTGGGAGCACTCCAAGTAGAAGACTCACCTGGTCCAGATGGAATACATCCCAGGTTACTATGGGAAAATAAGTAGCAAGCTCCAGGTCAATGGTACTCACTGCTTTTTAAAAAAATCTTTCTCACCCTCTCCCCCCAAACACCTTACTCAATCCCTTAAATCTGTCTCTCCGAGTCCTTGTACCATCAGCCAATGGGAACAGCTTTTCTTTCTCTACCTTATCTAACCCTGTCATCATCTTGTCCCCCTCTATCAAATCCTCCTCTCAATCTCCTTCACTCCAAGGTGAACAACCCCAGCTTCTCCAATCCAGCCTTGTAGCTAAAATCCCCTCATTGGGTAAATCTCCTCTGCACCTGCAAATCCTTCCTAAGATCCTGACAATCTTTTGAGTGAGAAGATGTATCCTGTTCTCCCCTCTAAACCTTTTGCTATTGATTTTAAACCTAGGGCCTCTCGTTATTGACCAACTCACCAAAGGGAATTGCTTTTCTCCATTGAAACTTTTCATCATCTTGAGGTTACCTCTCAACCTTCTGAGAAGAAATGTCCTAACTTTTCCAAACTGTCCTTGTACTGCAGTCCTTCATCCCTGGTAACACCCTGGTAAACTCCCTCTCTACCTTCAGGCCTTAATCTTCCCTGAAGTGTGGGGACCAGAATGACTCACCACTGCCTTCTCATGGGCAATAGCCAGTGGTGCCCACATCCCAAAAATGAATAAGAATATGTCCAGAGGCCTAACCAATCATTTACAAAGCCCGACCATGATCTCTTTGCTTTGTTCCTCTCATTATAAACACAAGTAGCTCGTATCCTTTTTTAACCATCCTGTCAGCTTTCCCTTTAAGGATATATGTCTCCCTGCTCATTGGACAAATTGTGTAATTTATCATAAACTGTCCTTCTGGATTAGTCATCCCACAATGCATCACCTAATTGTTACTGTTGTTGCCCAGATTCTGCAGGATGAGATGTGTGTGTCTCCTGAGGAATGTCGCTGTTCCTTACTGAACTCATCAATCCCATGGATCGCTGACATTTCAAATGTGGATTGGCACAGGGATTACCCAGCTGGATCAATGATCCATCAGCGCTGCAACACATGGTGAGTATGGTCAGTCTCATAGGCTGAGGGCCAGGAACTGGAAAAGCTCCAAAGAACGAGGGAAGAAGCACAAAAACCTATTCCATTCAGTAAGATCACCTCCAGCTCCACATGGGGAAAACTTCTCCCCCTGTTAGGGGGGAACTGTGGGAGTGGTTGCCAGGTGGGTGTGCCTCTGATCGGCGCCCCCGATTGAGGGTGCGCCACCATTTTACGTGGGTGTGCCCAGCGTGACGTCCACCAGGAAGTGCTATGTGCTCTCTGTGGGGGCGGGGGTGATTCTCTGAGCCAAGAGTGCGCTCTTTCACATGCAGACCCTGAGGCTAAGTGCTGCCTCAGGGAGATCAGCCCAGAATTAAAATTTTTAATACAAATGATAAAAAAAAATTTCTCTGACATGTCCCCTCATGTGACACTGTCACATGAGATGGGACATGTCCATAACTTTTATTGAAAGATTTGATTAAAAATTAAACTACCCTCATGAAACCTCATCGCACCCGCCCTGCCAACCTGAAAATGGAAATGATGCGGGGTCACATCGGGAGTTCCACCTGATGTCATCCCACGTCGGTGAGCGGACCCCACCCCCGCTCGCTGACCAGAAGATCCTGCCCATGGTGTCCAGTGCTAGACCAATGACAGCACAGGTAAAGGCCAATCACCTTTCAATTCCAGCTAACAATAGTATTAAAACTACCAGGAAGCACAGTTAATGGTAGTGAGTGAGCTAACCAGGGAGCACAGAGGAACATAGGAACAGGAGGAGGCCATCGAGACCCTCCGGCCTGTTCCAAAATTCAATGGCTTATGGCTGATCTGTCACCCACCTTCATTTACCTGCTTTTGCCCATATCTCAATGTATTTGGTAACAAAAAATCACATTAACCTCAGATTTAAAATTAACCATTGACCTTGATTTCATTCCTGAAAGGTCTTGCTCTATTTTTTAGACATTGTCTCTAATTTACAGAATCACAGAATTTACTGGGCTGCAGACATTGAATGTGTCTGTTCGGCTGGTGTTTAAATGTGGCGCCAGGACCTTTGGCCCCATTAGGTGATGGTGGGGCAGGAAAATCAATGCTCGCCCCACCGTGTGATTTGGGAGCTGCTCACTGATGCACAATTAACGAACTTCCAAGTGTAAAATCAGGTGCAATACCTCACCCCTGCAACACAGTGGGAAATGTGCTGCTTTTCACATCCACCACTGTACTTAATCTCCAGAGTGCAAAATTCCACCCTTAGACTTAAATGTGAGAGTATGATGAAGAAGTTTGCAGATGATATGAAAATTGACCATGTGGTTGATACTGAGGAATAAAGTGGTAGACTGCAGGTGGGCATAAAACAGACAAATGGAATTCAGCCTGGAAAAGTGTGAGGTGATGTATTTGGGGAGGGAAGAAAAGACGAAGGAAGACACAATAAATGGTAGAAACATGCAAAAGGAGCAGAGGGACCTTGGAGTAAATGTCCACAGACTCCTGAAAATAAATAAGGTGGTCAAGATGGCACACTGAATACTTCCCTTTATTGGCTGAGGCATGGAATATCGGAGTAGGGAGTTTATGCTAGAATTATATAAAACACTAGTTAGGCCACAGCTAGAGTACTGTGTCAATTTCTGGCCACCACATTACAAGAAGGATGTGATTGCAGTAGAGAGGGTACAGAGGAGATTTCCAAGAGATGTTGCCACGACTGGTGAATTTTAACTATGATTGTATAGGCTGGAACAGAGGAGGCTGAGGGGAGATTTAATTGAGGTGAATAAAATAATGAGGGGCCTAGAGGGAGTGGATAGGAAGAAGCTGCTTCCATTAGCAGATAGGTCAATGACCAGGGGGCAGAGATTTAAAGTAATTGGTAGAAGGATTAAAGGGGAGCTGAGGAGGAATTTGTTTTGCTCCTAAAGCCCAAGCTGAACACATGTAAAATTGCACGAGATGGTGTTGGGCGTGCGTCCTGACATCATCGTGCACACGTGCAATATTGAGGCCGGTGGGTGCGGGAGTCGGAGCCACACCTGCCGACACTTAAAGTGCCAATTAAGGCCATTAAAAAGCCTGTTGATTGAGATTTGATGTTGCCCTACGATTTTGCACTCATTACGTGGACAGAATGGGCACATTTTTATTAAATTGTCATCCAGTGGTGGGATAAAAGGACCCAGAGCACAAGCACTTCCATTTTATTTGAGGTTTTGCTGCTGTCATATTTCTGTGGTTTTTGCCTGATTTCCTTTGGATTGTGCAAGCTTTCTAAACTGGTTCACCTATAAATCTGTGCCAAAGCTCGAACACACTAGGTCAGTCTGTGCACTGCATGGGGAACACTGTTGTTTAGATACTGGCCTTGAAGGTCCACAGCCTTTTGTTATATTCCCGCTGTAATTATATGGGGGCAGGGGGGCATTGAGCTGAGGGTTAGGGGTTCTCTGAATGTCAGACTCCCCATGACCCAGGCCCTCATTAGGACCCAGGGTACAGATACTGCAGCTTTGTCATTGGAAGTGTCCCAGCCGATCCAGCAGTAGATGTGGAATGTGACCAGATCCTTGGATAATTAAAAAACTTTTTTTAAAGAGGATTCCCTTACAAATGGGAACAATCACATTAGCTTGCAGCAGCCAGCGCTCCCTCCCTCACTTGACCCCACCACGGCCGCTAGCCCCAGCTGCGCCAGCTCAGCTGGACTGCTACAATAGCAAGTAGAGCAGATGCACCCTTAATGGCCTAAGTATCTACCAGATTGGAGCATTCTGCTCGCTGAGTTCAGTAGGTTATGGGTTCAAGTCCCGCTCCCAGAAAGTTGAGCACATGGGCTTACAGTCCCAGCGCAGTCCTGAGAGAGTGCTGCACTGTCTGTGGTGCTAGTGTTCAGGTGAGATGTTAAATGAGACCACGCCTACCCTCTCAGATAGGTGTAAGAGATCCAACATCGCTGTATATGGGAGCTTGCTGACCACTTCAAAAGGCAGTGAGGTACTCTGGGACATCGTGAGGTCATAAAGGTGCTTGGGAAATGCTTATTCATTATTTTTTCTTTCTTCGCTGATGTAAGTAGATGAAGGGAACCCCCTCCCCAAATCTTCCCCCCTGCCCCCCACCCACTGCCTCTTCACCGCTGCCACTGGGGTTTCACAGGGTTCGGTGCTGGGGCCCTTGCTGTTTGTGGTGTACATAAATGATTTGGACTTAAATGTAGGGGATACGATCAAGAAGTTCCCGGGTGACATGAAAATTGGTGGGTGGTAAATAGTGAGGAGGATAATGATAAACTGCAGGAGGATATCAATGGACTGGTCAGGTGGGCAGAGCAGTGGCAAATGGAATTCAACCTGGAAAAGTGTGAGGTAATGCACTTGGGGAGGGCTATCAAGGCAAGGGATTACACTATGAATGGTAGGACCCTGGAAAGTACTGAAGATCAGAGGAACCTTGGTGTGAGTATTCACAGATCCCTGAAGGCAGCAGCACAGGTAGATAAGGTGGTTAAGAAGGCATATGGGATACTTGCCTTTATTAGCCTAGGCATAGACTATAAGAGCAGGGAGGTTATGCTGGAATTGTATAAAACACTGGTTAGGCCACAACTGGAGTACTGTGTGCAGTTCTGGACTCACATTATAGGAAGGATGTGATTGCACTGGAGAGGGTGCAGAGGAGATTTACCAGGATGCTGCCTGGGCTGGAGGGTCTGAGCTATGAGGAAAGATTGGATAGGCTGGGGCTGTTTTCCTTGGAGCAGTGAAGGTTGAGAGGGGACCTGATAGGGGTGTATAAGATTATGAGGGGCATAGATAGGGTGGATAGGAAGGCACTTTTTCCATTAGTAGAGAGGCCAATAACCAGGGGGCACAGATTTAAGGTAAGAGGTAGAAGGCTAAGAGGGGAGTTGAGGAGAAAGGTTTTCACCCAGAGGGTGGTGAGAGTCTGGAACTCACTGCCTGAAAGGGTGGTTGAGTCAGAAACTCTCATAACATTTAAAAAGTATTTAGATATTCACTTGCATTGCCACAGCCTCCAGGGCGATGGGCCAAGAGCTGGAAAATGGGATTAGTGTAGTCAGATCTTTGTTGACCAGCATGGACACGATGGGCCGAGTGGCCTCCTTCTGTACTGTAAATGTCTATGAGTCCAAAGTTTCATTGGATCAGTGGTGGATGCTGGGCAGGACCTACATAAGAACATAAGAAATAGGAACAGGAGACCATTTGGCCCCTCGAGCTTGCTCCACCATTCAATATGATCATGGCTAATCTGTTTGTGTTTCAATATCCACATTTCCATCTAACCCCAATAACCTTTGATTCTCTTGCCTAACAAGAATTTTCCTACCTCTGCCTTAAAAATATTCAATCACCCCGCCTCCACCACCTTCTGAGGCAGAGAGTTCCAAAGTAGCACAAGCCTCAGAGAAAACAAATTCTCCTAATCTCTGTCCTAAAAGGGTGACCCCTAATTTTAAAACAGTACCCCCTAGTTCTGGACTCACCCACAAGAGGAAACATCCTTTCCACATCCACCTTGTCAATACATAGAAACTAGGAGCAGGAGTAGGCCATTCGGCCCTTTGAGCCTGCTCCGCCATTCATCATGATCATGGCTGATTCTCTATCTCAATGACATATTCCCGCTTTCTCTCCATACCCTTTGATGCCCCTAATATCCAAAGATTTATCAATTTCTTTCTTAATTTACTCAGTGACCCGGCCTCCACAGCCTCTGTGGTAGAGAATTCCACAGGTTGACCACCCTCTCAGTGAAATGTTTCCTTATCTCAGTCCTGAATGACCTACCCCATATCCTGAGACTGTGGCCCCTGGTTCTAGACTCCCCAACCAGCGGAAAGATCTTCCCTCCATCTAGTCTGTCTAGCCCTGTTAGTATTTTATATGCTTCAATCAGACCTCCTTTCACTCATCTAAACTCTATTGAATACAGGCCCAGTCGAACCAATCTCTCCTTATATGACCGTCCTGCTATGCCTGGTATCAGCCTAGTGAACCTTTGCTGCACTCCCTCTATGGCAAGTATATCCTTTCTTAGTTAGGGAGACCAAAACTGCATGCAATACTCTGGGTGTAGTCTCACCAAGGCCCTGTATAACTGTAGTAAGACATCCCTACTTCTGAACTCAAATCTTCCTGCAATGAAGGCCAACATACCATTTGCCTTCCTAACTGCTTGCTGCACCTACCTGTTTACTTTCATTGACAGGTGATCAAGGACACCTGGATCCCTTTGTACATCCACATTTCCCAATATATTACCATTTAAACAATACTCTGCCTTTCTGCCATTCAGGATCTTGTATACTTCAATCAAATCATCCCTCACTCTTCTAAACTCCAGTGGAAACAAGCCCAGTCTGTCCAGCTTTTCCTCATAAGACAACCCACTCATTCCAGGTATCAATCTAGTAAACCTCCTCTGAATCACCTCCAACGCATTTACCTCCTTCCTTAAATAAGGAGACCAAAACTGCACACAGTATTCAAGGTGCAGTCTCACCAATGCCCTGTATAACTGAAGTATAATATCCTTACTTGTATGTTCAATTCCTCTCGTAATAAAGGATAACATTCCATTAGCCTTCTTAATTACTTGCTGTACCTGCGTACTAACATTTTGTGACTCATGTACTAGAACACCTCAGAATAATGCAGCCATTTAAGTAATACTCTGCTTTTTTGTTCTTCCTGCCAAAGTGAACAACTACACATTTTTCCATATTAAACTCCAACTTATCTACATCCACCTGCAACCTCCCCATGACCTCTTCACAATGTACATTCCTACCTATCTTTATGTCATCTGCAAATTTAGCTACCATGTCCTCACACCCCTCATCTAAGTCATTGATGTAAACCATAAAAGGTTGAGACCCCAGCACAGACACCTGTGGGACTCCACTCGTCACATCCTGCCAATCAGAAAAAGACCCATTTATGCATACTCTCTGCTTTCTGCCAGCCAGCCAATCTTCTATCCATGCTAACATGTTACCCCCTATACCAGGCGCTTTTATTTTCCATAATAATCTTTGATGTGGCAACTTATCAAATGCCTTCTGGAAATCTAAGTACAGCACGTCTACAGGCTCCCCTTTATCCACTTCACATGTTACTCCATCAAAAAACTCCAATAAATTGGTTAAACATGATTTTCCTTTCACAAAACCATGCTGACTCTTTCTGATTGCCTTGAGCTCTTCTAAGTGCCCAGCAATAACCTCTTAATGATCGATTCTAATAACTTCCCCACGACAGATGTCAAGCTAAATAGCCTATAGTTTCCTGTTTCCTGCCTCCCTCCCTTCTTGAATAGAGGGGTTATACTTGCTACTTTCCAGCCTGAAGGATCCTTTACAGAATCTCACGAATTTTGGAAAATTAACACCAACTACCTCATAATCCACCTCCTTTAAGACCCTAAGATGTAATCCATCAGGACCCAGAGACTTGCCAGCCCATGGCTCCATCAATTTGCTCAGTACCATTTCCCTAGTGGTTTCAATTTCACCAAGTTCCTTTCTCCTGTTCACCTCCTGGTTTGCAGCTATTACTGGAATGTTTTTTGTATCCTCCATAGTGAACACAGAAGCAAAATATTTGATAATTTCTTCCATCATATCCTGATTATCTACTATTAACTATCTGGGAGTAATTTGGGAGACACAACAAAAATTCATCCCTAGGAAGAAGAAGCATACTAAAGGGAGGACAAGGCAACCATGGCTGACAAGAGAAGTCAGGGACAGCATAAAAGCTAAAGAGAAAGCATACAATGCAGCGAAGAGCAGTGGGAAACCAGGGAATTGGGAAGCCTACAAAGACCAACAGAGGACAACTAAAAAAGAAATAAGGAGGGAGAAGATTAAGTATGAGGGTAAACTAGCCAGTAATATAAAAGAAGATTGCAAGAGTTTTTTTAGATATATAAAAGGTAAGAGAGAGGCAAAAGTGGACATTGGGCCACTGGAAAATGACGCTGGAGAAGTAGTAGTGGGGAACAAAGAAATGGTGGAGGAACTGAATAGGTACTTTGTGTCAGTCTTCACGGTGGAAGACACGAGTTACATCCCCAAAGTTCAAGAGAGTCGGGGGGCAAGGGTGAGTATGGTGGCCATTACCAAGGAGAAGGTGCTAGGAGAACTGAAAGGTCTGAAGGTGGATAAATCACCTGGACCAGATGGATTACACCCCAGAGTTCTGAGGGAGATAGCTGAAGAGATAGTGGAGGCGTTAGTGGTGATCTTTCAGGAATCACTGGAGTCAGGGAGGGTCCCAGAGGACTGGAAAATCACTAATGTAACCCTCCTGTTTAAGAAGGGAGTGAGGCAAAAGACAGGAAATTACAGGCCGATTAGCCTGACCTCGGTCGTTGGTAAGATTTTAGAGTCCATTATTAAGGATGAGGTTTCAGAATACTTGGAAGTACATGATAAAATAGGGCAAAGTCAGCATGGATTCATCAAGAGGAGTTCATGCCTGACAAATCTGTTAGAATTCTTTGAGGAGGTAATGAATAGTTTAGACAAAGGAGAGCCAATGAATGTTATCTATTTGGACTTCCAGAAGGCCTTTGACAAGGTGCCGCACAGGACGCTGCTCAGTAAGATAAGAGCCCATGGGGTTAGAGGCAAGGTACTAGCATGGATAGAAGATTGGCTGTCTGGCAGGAGGCAGAGAGTGGGAATAAGGGGGTCCTTCTCAGGATGACGGCTGGTGACTAGTGGAGTTCCACAGTGGTCAGTGTTGGGATCACAACTTTTCACTTTATACATTAATGATCGAGATGAAGGACCTGAGGGCATCCTGGCTAAGTTTGCAGATGATACAAAGAAAGGTGGAGGGACAGGTAGTATTGAGGAGGCGGGGAGGCTGCAGAAGGATTTGGACAGGTTAGGAGAATGGGCAAAGAAGTGGCAGATGGAATACAACGTGGGGAAGTGTGAGGTCATGCACTTTGGTAGGAAGAATAGAGGCATAGACTATTTTCTAAATGGGGAGAGAATTCAGAAACCTGGAGTGCAAAGGGACTTGGGAGTCCTAGTCCAGGATTCTCTTAAGGTTAACTTGCAGGTTGAGTAAGTAGTTAGGAAGACAAATGCAATGTTGGCATTTATTTCGAGAGGACTAGAATATAAAAGCAGGGATGTGCTGCTGAGGCTTTATAAGGCTCTGGTCAGACCACATTTAGAATATTATGAGCAATTTTGGGCCCCGTATCTCAGAAAGGATGTGGTGGCCCTGGAGAGGGTCCAGAGGAGGTTCATGAGAATGATAAAAACAAAAAAACTGCGGATGCTGGAAATCCAAAACAAAAACAAAAACAGAATTACCTGGAAAAACTCAGCAGGTCTTCATGAGAATGATCCCAGGAGTGAAAGGCTTAACATATGAGGAACGTTTGAGGACTCTGGGTCTATACTCAATGGAGTTTAGAAGGATGAGGGGGGATCTGATTGAAACTTACAGAATACTGAAAGGCCTGGATAGAGTGGACTTGGGGAAGATGTTTCCATTAGTAGGAGAGACTAGGACCCGAGGGCACAGCCTCAGAGTAAAGGGAAGACCTTTTAGAACAGAGTTGAGGAGAAACTTCTTGATCCAGAAAGTGGTGAATCTATGGAATTCATTGCCACAGAAGGCTGTGGAGGCCAGGTCATTGAGTGTATTTAAGACCAAGATAGATAGGTTCTTGACTGGTAAGGGGAACAAAGGTTACAGGGAGAAGGCGGGAGAATGGGGTTGAGAAACTTATCAGCCATGATTGAATGGCGGAGCGGACTCGAGGGGCCGAATGGCCTAATTTCTGCTCCTATGTCTTATGCTCTTATTAACTCCCCACTGTCATTCTCTAGAGGACCAGCACTCACTTTATTTAATCTTTTCTTTTTTAAGTACCTGTAAAAACTCTTGCTATCCATTTTTACATTTCTAGCTAGCTTCCTCTCATACTCCAATTTCCTTCTCCTGATGTAACCTTTTAGTCATTCCCTGCTGTTCTTTATATTCTGTCCACTCATCTGTGCAAAGTTCTATGTTTTTTTCCTAAGTTTGATGCTTTCCCTAACTTCTTTAGTTAACCACGAATTGTGGGTCCTCCCCTTAGAATGTTTCTTTATAATCAGAATGTACTTATTCTGAATACTCTAAAAAATCCCCTTAAATGTCTGCCACTTCTTTTCTATTGATCTATCCTCTAGCCTAACACTAGTATCCCAGTTCACTTCAGCTAGTTCAGCTTTCATCCACACAGTGTTGCCCTTATTTAAGTTCAAGATACTAGTCTTAGACCCACTCTTCTCCCTTTAAAACTGGATCTAAAATTCAATCACACAATATTTCTTCTTGAATACTTTGTTCTACACTGTAGCTACTGTTAGGGGGCCTGTAGACCAGTTCCCCTAATGATGTTTTTTCCCTACTAATCCTCACCGCTACCCAAATCCGATTCTTCATCCTGATCTCCTGAACCAAGGTCATCTCTAACTATTGCACCAATGTCCTCTTTGATTAACCCCTCCACCTTTACCTACCTTCCTATCCTTCTTGAGTGTCATGTACTCCTCAATATTAAGGACCCAATCTTTGTCGCCCTGCAGCCACTTCTCTGTAATTGCTACCAGATCATATTTATTTACTTCAATGTCAGCCATCAATTCATTTACTTTGTTATAAATGCTATGTGCATTCAGATAGAGAACCTTCAGTTTTGTCTTTTTGTCACCTTTGTAACATCTAGTCTTGACTGTTGATGTATTCTTTGGTTTTTTCTCTCTGCCATTCTCTGACCCCTTTTTCTCATATTACTATTTTGCTCTATGTCTTGACTCTACACTTTGAATTGCTACCTCTACCCAAGCTTGATCCCTCATCCATCTTGTTTAGTTTAAAGTCCTCTCTACTTTCCTAGTTATGCAATTTGCAGGATCACTTGTCCCAGCACAGTTCAGGTGTAAACCGTCCCAACGGTACAGCCCCCACTTTCCCCAGTACTCATGCCAATGCCCCACAAACTGGAACCCACTTCTCCCACACCAGTCTTTGAGCCATGCATCTGTCTTTCTCATCTTATTTACCCTTTGTCAATTTGCACGTGGCTCAGATAATAATCCAGAGATTATTACCTTTGAGGTTCTGCTTAATTTGGTACCTAGCTCCTCATACTGACTTTGCCGAACCTCTTTCCTAGTTCTACCTATGTCATTGGCACCTACTTGAACCACGACAACTGGATCCTTCCGCTCCCACTGCAAGTTCCTCTCCAGCCCTGAGCAGATGTCCTGAACGCTGGCACCGAGCAGGCAACACAGCCGTCTGGACTCTTTCTCTTTGCTGGAGAGAACAGTGTCAATCCCCCTCACTATACTGTCTCTACTACCACTACATTCCTTTTTGTTCCCCCTGATTGAATGGCTTCCTGTACCATGGTGCCATGGCCAGCCAGCTCACCCACCTTACAGACTTCACTTCCATCCACACAGGTTGTGAGCACCTCAAACCTGTTTGACAATTGCAAAGTCTGAAGCTTTTTCAAGGCATATTTCAGAGCTGCTATACACAAATACATTGAATCAGTGGAGTTTTTAGTCAGGATCCGTTCATAGCCAAAAAGCTGCAGCATTAATAGCAAATTTGTTTGCATGTTGTAGGACCTATCCGTTTTTCCACCGGAAGTTCAATTAAAATTACCAAAGTCGTGAAAAATACCATTGGACACAGTACCCAACTGGTTCCCACCCCTGCCCACACTCTCAGGCCAACCGGAATATCTGTTTGTGGGCCTTAATTGACCACCCAACATGAAATCTCGTTGAAAACGCAATCTTGCCCAAGAGCGGATTCTGCATCTTCGTGTGCGTGCCAAGTGTGAAATTCAGACCATTGACTGTAGCTTGTTTACACCAACTGCTTGTAGCTCATTTAGACTGACTGCCTGTAGCTTGTTAAGCTGTCTGTGGCTTGTTTAGACTGTCTGGAGCTAACTTAGACTGATGGTGCAGGAGGGAGGGCTTTAAATTTCTGGAACACTGGGACTGGCTCTGGGGGGGATGGCACCTGTTCAAGCCAGACTGGTCGCACCTGAACAGAGCTGGGACTGAGTTCCTTGCGGAGTGTTTTGCTAGTGCTGTTGGAGGGCTTTAAACTAACTCAGCAGGGGTGTGGGAGCCAAGAGGAAATATTGGAGCGGAATACCAGGGTGCACAAAATACTGGGAAGGACAGAGAGCATGAGTATGGAGAATCGTAAGTTAATAGGTGGACTCGGGCTGTGGAGAAAGTTATAAAATCTAAATCAAGGTTACTATGCGGGTATGTGAATGCACAGAATATAGTGAATAAGACTGGGGATTTACAGGCGCAGATTGCCATGTGGAAATATGATGTTGTGGCGATAACAGAGACCTGGCTCAAGGAAGGGCAGAACTAGGTGTTAAATATTCCCGAGTACAAGGTGTTCAGGAAAGATAGGAAAGGAAGGAAAGGAAGAGGGGTGGCCATATTGGTTAAGGAGAGCATTGGAGTGCTGGAGAAAGAGGATGTCCCAGAGGGTTCCAGGACAGCGTCAATTTGACTGGAGCTAAGGAACAAAAAGGGGCAATTACATTGCTCAATGTAGTCTATAGACTGTCAAATAGTGAGAATGATGTAGAACAACAAATCTGCAGGGAAATTACAGAGAGATGCAAGCATTATAGAGTAGTTATAACAGGAGACTTTAATTATCCGAATGTAGACTGGCACTGTGCTAGTGGAGAGGGGAAAAAATTCCTAGATTGTGTTCAGGATTTTTTTCTACAGCAGTATGTGTCCAATCCAACAGGAAAATGTGTCCAAGGGCCCAAACACTCCTTTCAAGTGAAGCAGCATTTCACTTGCATTTCCCCCAACTTAGTCTACTGCATTCGTTGCTCCCAATGCGGTCTCCTCTACATTGGAGAGACCAAACGTAAACTGGGCGACCGCTTTGCAGAACACCTGCGGTCTGTCTGCAAGAATGACCCAAACCTCCCTGTCGCTTGCCATTTTAACACTCTACCCTGCTCTCTTGCCCATATGTCTGACCTTGGCTTGCTGCATTGTTCCAGTGAAGCTCAACGCAAACTGGAGGAACAGCACCTCATCTTCCGACTAGGCACTTTACAGCCTTCCGGACTGAATATTGAATTCAACAACTTTAGATCTTGAGCTCCCTCCTCCATCTCCACCCCCTTTCTGTTTCTTCTCCCTTCCTTTTGTTTTTTCCAATAATTTATATAGATTTTTCTTTTCCCACCTATTTCCATTATTTTTAAATCTTTTATGCTCCCTCACCCCCACTAGAGCTGTACCTTGAGTGCCCTACCATCCATTCTTAATTAGCACATTCATTTAGATAATATCACCAACTTCAACACCTCTGTGTTCTTTTGTTCTTTTGTCTGTGACATCTTTTGATTATCTGCTCCTATCACTGCTTGCTTGTCCCTACAACCACACCCCCCCCCCTCTACTTCTCTCCCCCCACCCAACCCCCCACCCCACCTTAAACCAGCTTATATTTCACCCCTTTCCTTGGATTCATCTAGTTCTGTTGAAGGGTCATGAGGACTCGAAATGTCAACTCTTTTCTTCTCTGCCAATGCTGCCAGACCTGTTGAGTTTTTCCAAGTAATTCTGTTTTTGTTTAGGAAAAGATAGGCCTGGTTCTTGGAAGTGAGGTAGGCCAAGTAGATTAAGTATCAGTGGGGGAGCATTTAGGAGACAGTGATCATTGTATTGTATGTTTTGGGATGATGATAGAAAAGGACAATAGGTAATCCAGAGTAAAAATAATTAACTGAACGAGAGTCGACTTCGATGGGGCAAGAACGGAGCTGGGCCAGATAGACTGGAATGAAAGATTGGCTGGAAAAACTGTAGCTGAGCAATGGGCTACCTTCAAAAAGAATCAGTTAGGGCACAGTCAAGGTATATCCTATTGAAAGGGAAAGGTAAGACAAGCAACTCCAGAGCTCTCTGAGTGAAAAAGGAGTTAGGAATTAAGATAAAGAAGAAAAAATGAGCTTCTGACAAGTGTCAGGTAGAAAATACAATTGAGAACTAAGAGGAATACAGAAGGTTCAGAGGGGAAGTGAAAAAGTATATTAGAGAAGCGAAGAGAGATTATGAGAAAAGACAGGCAGCCAAAATAAAGGGGAATCCCAAAGTCTTCTATAGGCATATAAATAGTAAAAGGAGGGTAAAAGGAGGAGTAGGGCCGATTAGGGATCTAAAAGGAAATTTACACATGGACAAAGGGGCCATGGATGAGGTATTAAATGAATACTTTGCATCCATTTTTACCAAGGAGGTAGATGCTACCCAAGCCATGGTGACAGACACTCTGTCACTGGAAGGGTGCAAAATTATTAAGGAGGAAGTGTTGAATAGACTATCGGTACTTAAAGTTGACAAGGCACCGGGACCGGATGAGATGCATCCAAGGATGTTGGAGGAAGTGAGAGTAGAAATTGCAGGGACACTGGCCATAATCTTTCAGTCTTCCCTAGACTCAGGGGAGGTGCCAGAAGACTGGAGAATTGCAAACATTACGCCCTTGTTCAAAAAAGGTTGTTAGGATAAGCCCAGCAATTACAGGCCAGTCAGTTTAACTTCAGTAGTGGACAAGATTCTACAAACAATCATTTGGGATATAATTAGTAGCCACATGGAAAAATATGGGTTGATAAGGATAAGTCATCATGAATTTCTAAAGGGAAAATCACATTTAACTAACATGCTGGAGTTTTTTGAAGACAAAGCAGAAAAGGTGGCTGAGGGTAATGCTGTTGATGTGGTGTACATGGACTTTGAAAAGACATTTGACACAGTGCCACACAACAGACTTGTGAGAAAAGTTATTGCTCATGGAATAAAAGGGACAGGGCAATGTGGATACAAAATTGGCTGAAAAATAGGAAGCAGAGAGTAATGGTCAATGGAAATTTTTCAGACTGGAGGAAGGTTTGTAGTGGAGTTCCCCAGGGGTTAGTGTTGGGACCCTTGCTTTTCCTGATATATATTAATTATCTAGATCTTGGTGTACAGGGGACAATTTCAAAGTTTGTGGATGATACGAAGTTTGGGAGTGTTGTGAACTGCGAGGAGGACAGTGTGGAACTTCAAGGGGACATAGACAAGTTGGTGGAGTGGGCAGATAGGTGGCAGATTAAGTTCAATGCGGATAAGTGTGAGGTGATGCATTTGGTAGGAGGAATATGGATAGACAATATAAAATAAGGGGAGAAATTTTGAAGGGCATGCAGGAGCAGAAAGATTTGGGTGTATATGTGCATAGATCATTGAAGGTGGTGAGATAGGTGGAGAGAGCAGTTCATAAAGCACATAGTATCCTGGGCTTTATTAATAGGGGCATAGAGTACAAGAGCTGGGAGGTTATGCTGAATTTATACTAGGCCCTTGTTAGACCTCAGCTGGAGTACTGTGTACAGTTCTGGGCGCCACATTATAGGAAGGATGTGAACACATTGGAGAGAGTGCAGAAGAGGTTTACAAGAATGGTTCCAGGGATGAGAAACTTCAACTATGAGGATAGATTGGAGAGGTTGGGACTGTTCTCCTTGGAGAGAAGAAGGCTAAGAGGGGATTTGATAGAGATGTTCAAAATCATGAGGGGACTGGACAGAGTAGATAGGGAAAAGCTGTTCCCACTCATAAAAGGATCAAGAATGAGAGGGCACAGATTTAAAGTGATTTGCAAAAGAAGCATCAAGGAGTTTGGGTCTGGAATGCACTGCCTAGAAGTCTGATGGAGGCAGGTTCAATGGAGACATTCAAGAGGGAAATAGATGATAGTTTCTATTCAAATAATGTGCAGGGGTACAGGGAAAAGGCAGGGCAATGACAGTAGGTCATAATGCCCATTAGGAGAGCCAGTCCAGACATGATGGGCTGAATAGCCTCCTTCTGTGCTGTTAAATTTCTGTGAAGATGGTTGGGTATAGGGCACTACCCTGGAGAACTTCTGTGGTGATGGATCAGGACTGAGATGATTCACTTCAAAAAACCACAACCATCTTCCTTTGTGCTAGGTATGACTCTAACCAGTGGAGAGTTTTCCCCCAGATTCCCATGGACTCATGTTTTACCAGGGCTCCTTGATGCCACAATCGGGTCAAATGCTTACTTGATGTCAAGGGCAGTTACTCTCACCTCACCTCTAGAGTTCAGCTCTTTTGTCCATGTTTGAACCAAGGCTGTAATGAGGTCAGGAACTGAGTGACCTTGGCGGAACCCAAACTGGGTGTCAGTGAGCAGGTTATTGCTAAGCAAGTGCCGCATAGTACTGTTAATGACCCCTTCCATTACTTTACTGATGATGGAGAGTGGACTGATGGGGCGGTAAATGTCCGGTTTGGATTTGTCCTGCTTTTTGTGTACAGGACATACCTGGGCAGTTTTCCACATGGCCAGGTAGATGCCAGTGTTGTTGCTGTACTGGAACAGCTTGGCTAGGGGTGCGGCAAGTTCTGGAGCACAAGTCTTCAGTACTATTGTCGGAATGTTGTCAGGTCCCATAGCTATTGCACTATCCAGTGGATTCAGCTGAATATTGTTATCACGTGGAGTGAATCGAATTAGCTGAAGACTGGCATCTGTGATGCTGGGGACCTCCGGAGGAGGCTGAGATGGATCATCCACTCGGCACTTCTGGCTGAAAATTGTAGCAAATGCTTCAGCCTTATCTTTTGCACTGATGTGCTGGGCACCTCCATCATTGAGGATGGGGATATTTGTGGAGCCTCCTCCTCCAGTGAGTTGTTTAATTGTCCACCACCATTCACGACTGGATGTGGCAGGACTGCAGAGCTTAGATCTGATCTGTTGGTTGTGGGATCAATTAGCTCTGTCTATCACTTGCTGCTTTTGCTGTTTGGCACGCAAGTAGTCCTGTGTTATAGCTTCACCAGGTTGACACCTTAATTTTAGGTATGTCTGGTGCTGCTCCTGACATGCCCTCCTGTACTCTTCATTGAACCAGGGTTGATTCCCTGGCTTGATGGTAATGGTAGAGTGGGGGATATGCTGGGCCATGAGGTTACAGATTGTGTTCGAGTACAATTCTGATGCTACTGATGGCCCACAGCACCTCATGGATGCCCAGCCTTGAGTTGCTAGATCTCTTCGAAATCTATCCCATTTAGCACGCTGGTAGTGCCACACAACACGATGGAGGGTATCCTCAATGTGAAGGTGGGACTTCGTCTCTACAAGGATTGTGCAGTTGTCACTCCCACCGATACTGTCATGGACAGGTGCATCTGCGACAGGCAGGTTGGTGAGGATGAGGTCAAGTATGTTTTTCCCTCTTGTTGGTTCCCTCGCCACCTGCCGCAGACCCAGTGTAGCAGCTATGTCCTTTAGGATTCAGCCAGCTCGGTCAGTAGTGGCGCTACTGAGCCACTCTTGGTGATGGACGTTGAAGACTCCCACCCAGAGTACTTCCCCTGCCCTTGCCACCTTACAAAGGGACTGGAGTAAGTACAATTATACAGGACCTTGGAATACTATGTATAATTTGGTTTTACCTAGGGAAGGAAATGCTGGCATTAGAGGGAGTGAAACAAAGGTTCATTAGACTATTCCTGAGATAAGAGGATTATTCTGGAAGAGATTGAGCCGAATGGGCTGATAACCCCTAGAATGTGGAAGAATGAGAGGTGATCTCATTGAACCATACTGAAGGGATAGTCAAAGTGTTTCCCTGCCTGGGGAATCTAGATCACAAGCCCATAGCATCAGGATAGGGGCCGATCATTTAGTACTGAGAGGAGGAGAAATTTCTTCACTCAAAGAGTTGTGAATCTTTGGAACTCTCTCCCCAGAGAGCAGAGACTGCTCCATTGTAAAATATATTCAAGACAGTGTTACAGCCAGGAGGGGGATTAATTTAAACAGCCCTGATTTCTTTGCTCACTACCTGTCCATAAACAGAAAAATGTTTTTGGTTTCTGATTTCCCCCTTTAGAAGTGGTATTGTGTTTTCCCCAACCCCTCAGCTTTTGTGTGTGTCTAAAGTGAACCAACCTTCTTATTTTACCTTATCCTGAGTTGCTGAGGGGTTATTAATAGAGGATTGGATCACTCGACAGCCAGGAAAAGGTTTTTTTTTGTTTGCTCATGGGAAGTGGGCAACCAGCATTTATTGCCCTTGTTCAGGGCAATAGTTCAGAAACAGCCAGGTACAGAAAGCACAAAGTATAGATGAGGGCCAGGCACCTCACCGGGATGGAGATCTTTCTGCTGCTAGCTGATAAAATGGTAGACTGTCTGGATTCAGTTCATCCTTAATTGCCCTTGTTCATTGCATGTTTAAGAGTCAACCACATTGCTGTGGGTCTGGAGTCACATGTAGGCCAGAGCAGGTAAGGATGGTAGATTTCCTTCTCTAAAGGACATTAGTGAACCAGATGGGTTTTTACAACAATTGACAATGGTTTCGTGGCTATTATCAGACTTTTAATTCCACATTTCATCTGCTGTGGTGGGATTTGAACCCTAGTCCCCAGAGGATTACCCTGGGTCTCTGGATTACTAGTCCAGTGACCATACCACTATACCATTGCCTCCCCCTCACCCCTGTTTGCACTCATACAATAAAAGAAGGATAAGGGAAAGAAAGAGGTACAAGGCAAGACCACAATAAAAATTGGAGGCAGTGGAATAGTGGTATTGTCACTGGACTCGGGACCCAGGGTAATGCTCTGGGGACCCAGGTTCAAATCCCACCACGGCAAATGGTGGAATTTGAATTCAATAAAAATCTGGAATTAAAAGTCTAATTATGACCTTGAAACCATTACCAATTGTTGTAAAAACCCATCTGGTTCACTAATGCCATTTAGGGAAGGAAATCTGCTGTCCTTACCTGGTCTGGCCTACATGTGACTCCAGACCCATAGCAATGTAGTTGTCTCTTAAAAATCCCCCCTGAACAAGGGCAATTAAGAATGGGCAACAAATGCTGGCCTAGCCAGTAACGCCCACATCCCATGAACAAATATAATTAAAAAAGAGTTATGAGTCCAGTGGCATATTCCTTCAGAGGTTACCAGGCAGAAACTGCTGCAGGTGATTTGTCTTCCCAGAATCAAGGATTTCTATGATGGGAGAAGGAAACAACCAAGTACAGAAGTCCTAATGTTCCAGTAGTTCACAATGTAGATGAGGGCCAGGAACTTCTCCAGCACACAGCTCTTTCTGCTGCTACCTGTTAGATGGTAATGGTAAACTGCCTGGATTCAGTCCCACAAGGAAATATTACAGGTTCCAGCAGCTTAGGGAAGGACATGTGACATACTTCCCACTTCTTCTCCTGGGTGTTGGACAAAGGATGTATTTTCCCAGTCTGGAACCTAGAGATGTTTAATGGAGGAGTCAGGGTCCCTTTTGTCCTTTGCAGACATACTTTCTCCATTGGCCAGAGCTCTGCCTTAGAAATGTAAAGGGTGTTGGTGCATTTCTTTGGAATTTGATTGTCAGCAGTCACCGAGGCCATTGGCACCTCTTTAAAGATAACGAGGTCCCTGCTGATTTCTGAAGGTTAAAGATTCCTCTGGTGAGAGTCATGGCTAGTCATGGTGAGATAAAAATAACGATTTTATAAAATAGCTAGGTTGGCGTAAATATAGATTTATATTTTTTCCTTCTTGTCTTCTGGCTGATGGATTGATGGATTTTTGGTACTAAAGAAATGAAGGGATATGGAGATAGCGTGGAATACTGGAGTTGAGGCAGAAGATCAGTCATGACTGTTTTGAATGGTTGAACAGGCTTGAAGGACCAAAGAGCTGACTCCTGTTCCTATTTCTTATGTTCCTTTGTACAGCTGGGTAAGGGAATAAACACTGACATGAACTAGATGAGCTGAATGACCTGCCTCAATGTAACTTTTGTGCCATTCTGGGATTACACCATGCATTCCAACCTTCTGTTGTTTCCTGATCCAGGAGCTCCTACAAAAAATAAAAATCCTCAATTCTGTCAAGTTTTACTGTTTGAGATTTATTTTTACAGTGTCTGTCGGAGAGGAGTTTTCCATTGCACAGAATCAGATTGTGAAGGTAAGAAAAATTCACACCAAGTCTTCACTGCAAAGCAATAATAGGCAGAGCATAACAACCATAAGCCCCTACACCCACTCTCAGTATCCACCCCCCAACTCTGAGTATCTCCCAGCCACCTCACACTCGGGAACCCCCATCCCCACTCTCCATAACCCATGCCAATGGGCATCATGGTGGGCAGGAGGGCAGACAATTCAGCGTGATGGTCAGAAAACCATTTCAGGACAGCGTGAAAGCAAAGCAGAATCATCCAATGGTGCCTGCCATGGTGAATTGCCAATCCCGCTGGAGGCCGGCCTGAACCCACTTTGTATCCCGCTAATAGGATTCAGAGTAAGGCCCGACCGGAATCATCGTCCGCACCTGATTCACCGTTACACTGGCAGGAAAACACGCTGGCCCAGAACACGTCTGGACAAGTGTGACCTCCAAAAATTGGGAATTACCGTTAGGGCCTTGCTCAGATCAGGGACATCCAAGGAGAAGAAGATGCTGAAGCCCAACAACAACCGGACCCTGGAGGAATATGTGGATCGCCTGCAGGGTGATTCCTCATGGACATGGCTCTGGCGTGAAGCAGCTCATGGAAGGTGGGAGGTCTCCGTTAACGCTTCAGGTCTGCTCCGGAACATCACTGGCTTGGCCATGGGCTGCTACAGATGATCAGTGATGGGGGAGGGTGGGTGCTGGTGTTGTGGGGGCGGAGAGGAAGGCCCAACTGTGAGTGGGAGAGGAAGGTGTACAGTGTACCAAGGGAGGTGGGAGAGGAAGGTCTATTGGGACTAAAAGAGGAAGGTGTATCAGGGGAGGTGAGGTTGGGTAGGGGGGTGGGGTTGGTGAACGAAGGTGTCATGGGGATGAGGTTGGGAGGGGGGGACAAAGGTATGGAGGTATGAGTTTTGGAGGGGGAAGAGGGAGGGCATAATCGGGGGAAATGCAGCAAGTGGGAAGATAGGTGTAAAGTGGGAAAAAGGTGTAAGTGAAGGAGTTCGGAGAGGGGTAGATGTCCGGTGTGGGGAGGGGATGAGGAGGGAGTTCGGTGGGGGGGGAAGGTATCCGGGGGAGAAGAGAGTAAGCGGGGCGATGGTTGCCCAACTGAATGTGCAAGGGAGGGGTCTGCGGAGCCAATGACAGCCTCCTCTGGAGCAAACTGAGGGTGAGTGTGGTGGGGGCAATGGTGAGTGTGGAGGGTGGGGGGTGGTTGCAGAGGGACCCGATGTGTCAGTATCAGCAGAAGGGCCAGTGAGGCTGGTTGGTGAGGACTCAGAGGTAGACACAGACCCTGGGGGTGGGAAGGAGGAGGTTGGAGAGGTCAATGTGGATGGGGGTGGGATTCTCAGGGAGGTAAGGAACGCGCACGTTCACCTGGACAGACAAGGGTTCGGGTTTGTAAGTGATGCTGGGGAGGTCAATGAGGGAGGTGATGGGGATAAGGAAAGGACATGGGTGACTGGGGAGGGGAAAGGACGGGGAAGTTGACAATATGCTTGACCACGACCGTGGTTGTCAAAATCGAGAGTGAGTGGAGCCTCGGTGAGTGGACGGGCACAGGAGTGTGATTGGTGGGTGGGTGAAGGTGCAGGTCAGCTCAGCTTTTTTATTATTTGTTCGCCAGCTGTGGGCATTGCTGGCAAGGCCAGTATTTATTGCCCATGTTCAGAGGGCATATTTAAGAGTCAGCCACATTGCTGTGGGTCTGGAGTCACATGTAGGCCAGACCAGGTAAGGACAGCAGATTTCCTTCCCTAAAGAGACATTAGCGACCCAGATGGGTTTTTATAACAATCAGTTTGTTGCAGACTTTTAATTCCAGATTTTTATTGAATTCAAATTTTAACTACTTGCTGTGGTGGGATTTGAACCTGGGTCCCTAGAGTATTACCCTGGGTCTGTGGATTATTATTTTAGTGACAATACCACTAGACCATCACCCACCACCCCAGCTGGGCAATTGAGATACTCAGGACAGTAAGATAGGGGGCAGAGGACAAGACGGAGGGGGTCACAGGCAAAGGGGACTCGGAGGGAGTGGACGGCCTCTGAGATTCCTGAGTGAATGACCCAGGGGCATCCACTGGCAGCTCCTCCTCCCTCGGGTGCCCGAGGGGCCCGGTCTGACTCCATGAGGGAAAGGAGCGTCTGGAGGGACATTGAGGTGCCCCGTTTCCCTCCCACGTTCCCACTGCAGGAACTCACCCATGTCTACCCCAATTGAGTGCAGATCTACGCACATCTCCACATTCTGCTGGACCAGGGTCTCCATGGCATCCACCATCCTCCCCATGGAGACTTCCACACTGAGAGCAGGCGGATGCACTCCTTCATGTGCCCCTCTGATGAGGGCTTCCAACAGCTCTCTGTGATGTTCCCCCGCCTTCTGCTGACTCTCCACAAAGAGTTGGAAGGCTGAATCCAGAGGCTTGTCATCTGACTGGGACCTAACAGATCCTTTTCCCCAGCAGCCCTCCGAGTGCCGGATGAATAGGATGAATGGTGGTGTCTCTGTGGATGTGTGATGGTTTTGTGGGTGTGTGAGTTGAGAGTGATGAGGCGGTTGACTTATCCTGGCAGAACAGATGAGATCATTCATCCTGTATTCATCCTATTCATCCGGCACTCAGAGGGCTGCTGGGCATCCTGCCTCCTCGTCTTGTGGACACATGTCCGTGCAGTGACCACCAGATTGTGAACCCGAGCCTGTTCTAGATCTAGGTCCCACCGAGGTGTGAGTCTCTGCGCTGGTGGAGGGTGTGGGTAAGCGCTGTGATGGGTCTTCCAGGCTGCTTATTTCCAGCTCTTCAATGCAGGAGGTGCCTCTTGGCTGGAGGTGAGGATGTGGATGAAGCCGAGGGACTGGCTGCCTGAGGGTGTCCCTATGAACCAAAGTAGAGATAATTAGTGCTGGCAGCAGAGTCAAAAGCAGGAGAGAGAGCACTCCCAGTTGTGTTGAGAGAGGGAAGATGTGGTGCAGGATCCTCACGAGGGTATTCACTGCCAATCTCACCGTCACCACAGGCAGAGTCACCAGTCAGTGCGATAGCACATTCCTCAAAGTGAGTGAGGGGCCTAATTTGGGCCACTCCACCCCCCAGTCTGGGACCTCTCCCTGCTGCTGATAAGCCAGCTTCTCCTGCATGGAAACAGGTGCAGAGAGTGTGAGCAGGACACATGGAACTATACAGAATGTGAGCGGAGCCATGGACGGGATGAAGACGCGAGCTCCAGAGGATATGAGCCTGGTGGAGATGTGAGGGTGTGTGTGAGAGTTAGTGGTGGTGTCTCTGTGGATGTGTGATGGGTTTGTGGGTGTGTGAGTTGAGAGTGATGAGGCGGTTGACTTATCCTGGCAGAACAGATGAGATCATTCATCCTGTATTCATCCTATAAACAACATAGATGACTATGTGGGGGGTAGGATTAGTAAGTTTGCGGATGACACAAAGATTGGCCGGGTGGTTAACAGTGAGGTTGAGTGTCTTGGGCTACAGGAAGATATAGACAGGATGGTCAAATGGGCAGATAAGTGGCAGATGGAATTTAACCTTGAAAAGTGTGAGGTGATACACTTTGGAAGGAGTAATTTGAGAAGGAAGTATTCAATGAATGGCATGACACTAGGAAGTTCTGAAGAACAAAGGGACCTTGGCGTGTGTGTCCACAGATCTCTGAAGGCGGAGGGGCATGTTACTGGGATGGTGAAAAAGGCATATGGGACACTTGCCTTTATCAATCGAGGCATAGATTACAAAGGTAGGGAGATCATGCTGGAGTTGTATAGAACCTTGGTGAGGCCACAGCTGGAGTACTGTGTGCAGTTCTGGTCGCCACATTATAGGAAGGATGTGATTGCACTGGAGGGGGTGCAAAGGAGATTCACCAGGATGTTGCCTGGGATGAAACATTTAAGTTATGAAGAGAGGTTGGATAGACTTGGGTTGTTTTTGTTGGAGCAGAGAAGACTGAGGGGTGACCTGATCGAGGTGTACAAGATTATGAGGGGCATGAACAGGGTGAATAGGGAGCAGCTGTTCCCCTTAGTTGAAGGGTCAGTCACAAGGGGACACAAGTTGAAGGTGAGGGGCAGGAGGTTTAGGGGGGATATGAGGAAAACCTTTTTTACCCAGAGGGTGGTGACGGTCTGGAATGCGCTGCCTGGGAGGGTGGTGGAGGCGGGTTGCCTCACATCCTTTAAAAAGTACCTGGATGAGCACTTGACACATCATAACGTTCAAGGCGATGGGCCTAGTGCTGGTAAATGGGATTAGGTAGGTAGGTCAGGTGTTTCTCACATGTTGGTGCAGACTCGATGGGCCGAAGGGCCTCTTCTGCACTGTGATTCTGTGATCCTAATGTAGATCACTGAAAGTATTTAAAGAGGAGGGAGGTAGATTTTTGAAATATCAGGGAGTTGAGGGCTATGAGGAGCTGGCACGAAAGAGGAGTTGAGGCCTGGGGCAGATCAGCCATGATCTTCTTGAATGGCGGGGCAGGTTTGAGGGGCTGAATGGCCTATTCTGCTCCTATCTCTTATATCCTTCCTGCACTGGATTGCTGGCCTCCTGTGTGTTCTGTTGCCTCTGACTGCTGCTGCCACCAACTCCCAGGCTGGATTGGGGACTCTGGTTGACCTCCTGTGGCCAGAGCTGGGGTAGAGGCCGCTTCACACTCCGTCCAGCAGGTGAGCAGAGGGGCGTCACCAGATTTTGGGGCTGCCGTCTTCTTTGCTCTCGGGGCCACCTGTCCCCAGGAGCAGTCCTGGTCTGGGGACATAATGCCCGCTGCTGTATGAGGCATTTTCAATATGGTGCCTGGAGCGAGGAAGAGCTGATATCAGTGGGGCAGTCAAACCCAGGCCCATCCACCAGTGATCCGGAGTGTTCCCCATGGAAGCATTATCAATCAGGCAGCCTGTGCCAATAAGGTGATGATACAGCGTGAAAACTATCATTGTGGGATGGGAGCCTGGTGGAGATGTGAGGGGGTGTGTGAGAGTTCGTGGTGTTGTCCCTGTAGACGTGTGATGGGTTTGTGACATTGGGTAAAACAACTTCTTCACATCACTACCGCACACAGTGCAAATCTGGGATAATTTCACCCTCAGTAACCCCAACCCACACCCCCAATCTCAGTAACCACCCCCTCCCCCTCCACCACCCCCCCCCCCAACCCCCCGCGTCTCTTAGGAACCCCCACCAACCGTGTCAGTAACCCCCACTGCGCCGCTCTCAGTAACCCTATCCCCTACTCTCAGTAACATCCACCCCCTACTCTCAGTAACCCTATCCCCTACTCTCAGTAACACCCACCCCCTACTCTCCGTAACCCCCAGCCCCTACTCTCAGTAACACCCAGCCCCTACTCTCCGTAACACCCACCCCCTACTCTCAGTAACACCCAGCCCCTACTCTCCGTAACACCCACCCCCTACTCTCAGTAACACCCACCCCCTACTCTCAGTAACACCCACCCCCTACTCTCAGTAACACCCACCCCCTACTCTCAGTAACATCCACCCCCTACTCTCAGTAACCCTATCCCCTACTCTCAGTAACACCCAGCCCCTACTCTCAGTAACATCCACCCCCTACTCTCAGTAACACCCAGTCCCTACTCTCAGTAACACCCAGCCCCTACTCTCAGTAACATCCACCCCCTACTCTCAGTAACACCCAGCCCCTACTCTCAGTAACACCCAGCCCCTACTCTCAGTAACACCCAGCCCCTACTCTCAGTAACATCCACCCCCTACTCTCAGTAACCCCCACCCCCTACTCTCCTAACCCCCAGCCCCTACTCTCAGTAACACCCACCCCCTACTCTCAGTAACATCCACCCCCTACTCTCAGTAACATCCACCCCCTACTCTCAGTAACATCCACCCCCTACTCTCAGTAACACCCAGCCCCTACTCTCAGTAACACCCACCCCCTACTCTCAGTAACACCCACCCCCTACTCTCAGTAACACCCACCCCTTACTCTCAGTAACACCCACCCCCTACTCTCAGTAACATCCACCCCCTACTCTCAGTAACACCCAGCCCCTACTCTCTGTAACCCCCAGCCCCTACTCTCAGTAACACCCACCCCCTACTCTCAGTAACACCCACCCCCTACTCTCAGTAACATCCACCCCCTACTCTCAGTAACACCCACCCCCTACTCTCAGTAACACCCAGCCCCTACTCTCAGTAACATCCACCCCCTACTCTCAGTAGCACCCAGCCCCTACTCTCAGTAACATCCAGCCCCAACTCTCAGTCGCACCCAGCCCCTACTCTCCGTAACCCCCACCCCCTACTCTCCGTAACCCCCACCCCCTACTCTCAGTAACACCCACCCCCTACTCTCAGTAACACCCAGCCCCTACTCTCAGTAACACCCAGCCCCTACTCTCAGTAACCCCCAAACCCTACTCTCCGTAACCCCCAGCCCCTACTCTCCGTAACCCCCAGCCCCTACTCTCCGTAACCCCCACCCCCTACTCTCAGTAACATCCAGCCCCAACTCTCAGTCGCACCCAGCCCCTACTCTCCGTAACCCCCACCCTCTACTCTCCGTAACACCCAGCCCCTACTCTCAGTAACACCCAGCCCCTACTCTCAGTAACATCCACCCCCTACTCTCAGTAACATCCACCCCCTACTCTCAGTAACATCCACCCCCTACTCTCAGTAACATCCAGCCCCAACTCTCAGTCGCACCCAGCCCCTACTCTCTGTAACCCCCAGCCCCTACTCTCTGTAATCCCCAGCCCCTACTCTCCGTAACACCCACCCCCTACTCTCAGTAGCACCCAGCCCCTACTCTCCGTAACCCTACCCCCTACTCTCCGTAACCCCCACCCCCTACTCTCAGTAACCCCCACCCCCTACTTTCAGTAACCCCCACCCCCTACTCTCAGTAACCCCCAGCCCCCTACTCTCCGTAACCCCCAGCCCCTACTTTCAGTAACCCCCACCCCCCTACTCTCAGTAACCCCCAGCCCCCTACTCTCCGTAACCCCCAGCCCCTACTCTCCGTAACCCCCAGCCCCTACTCTCCGTAACCCCCAGCCCCTACTCTCCGTAACCCCCAGCCCCTACTCTCCGTAACCCCCAGCCCCTACTCTCCGTAACCCCCAGCCCCTACTCTCCGTAACCCCCAGCCCCTACTCTCCGTAACCCCCAGCCCCTACTCTCCGTAACACCCACCCCCTACTCTCCGTAACCCCCAGCCCCTACTCTCCGTAACACCCACCCCCTACTCTCAGTAGCACCCAGCCCCTACTCTCCGTAACCCTACCCCCTACTCTCCGTAACCCCCACCCCCTACTCTCAGTAACCCCCACCCCCTACTTTCAGTAACCCCCACCCCCCTACTCTCAGTAACCCCCAGCCCCCTACTCTCCGTAACCCCCAGCCCCTACTCTCCGTAACCCCCAGCCCCTACTCTCCGTAACCCCCAGCCCCTACTCTCCGTAACCCTACCCCTACTCTCCGTAACCCTACCCCCTACTCTCCGTAACACCCACCCCATACTCTCAGTAACCCCGACCCCCTACTCTCAGTAACACCCAGCCCCTGACTTTCATGAGCCCCCAACCCCGCCCCCCCCCATTATCAGTAACCTCCACCTTTCACTTTCAGTAACTCCCCCAACACTCAGTGACACCCCCAACCCCCACCTCAGTAAGCCCCACTGGCAGATGCTCTGCTCTTACATCTCTCTCAGTTGCCCTGCTCTCAGTAACCACACTCTGAGATAAACTACTTTCAGAAACACGACTTTGAGGAGTCACCATTCCAGCTCTCATCAATTTTTCTGAAGTTGTATGAAATTAGTTTTTGGATTTTGGTGTATATTTGTGAGTAACCTGTGTCCCTGGATATCTATGGAATTGATGGTTGGGAATGTATGTGGAGCCTGATATTAACATGAAATGTGTGAACCTTAGAATGTCCTGAGGGTGAGATTTGGAATGGAGGGACAGCAGACTCTCACGCCTGCGAGCGATCATGCCAGGATGTTTACTCAGTGACGGCACCGAGCTGCATATCTACTGAGCAGGGCTGTGTGTGCGAGGCTGCGAGATACAGGAACAGCTCAGGCCAGTGTGTGACTGCAGCCTACTGCGAGTGTATCGTCAATGACAGCATCTATCCGGTGAGTGGTGACAGGACAACAGCCAATACCCAACACAGAGCAATGGTCCAGGCCAACTGCACACACTCCCATCAGAGTCCAGCAGTCCCTCTCTGGCCAGCATCTGACCAGTGCTCCACCACAAAACATGGTAGCAGGCCCAGGGGCAAAGGTCAAGGATCAAGGGTTGAGAGTTGGAATGGGTAAAGTTTGTACAACAATAATTACAATAATTTATATTTACATAAGGGCCTTTACCATAATGAAACATCCCAAGGAATTTTACAGGAACATTGTTAAACAAATTTTGGCACTGAGTCACATAAGGAGATATTAGGGGAGATGACCAAAAGCTTGGTAAATGAGATAGGTTTTACATAACATTTGAACACAAGTACATACAAACATGGGAATTAGGCGCAGGAGTAGGTCACTCAGTCCCTTGAGTCTGCTCCGACATTCAATAAGATCTGATTATAAACTTAACCACACATCCCCGCCAACACCTGATAACCTTTCACCCCCCAGCCTTGATAACCTTTCACCCCCCAGCCTCGATAACCTTTCACGCCCCACCCTCGATAACCTTTCACCTCCCATTCTCGACAACCTTTCACCCCCCACCCTCGATAACCTTTCACCCCCCACCCTCGATAACCTTTCACCTCCTTGCATATCAGGAATGTATCTACTTCTACCTCAAAAATATTCTAAGACTGCTTCCTCTGAGAGAAAACATTTCTCCTTATCTCTGTATTAAATGAGCGACCCCTTATTTTTAAAAAGTGGCCCCTAGTTCTAGATTCTCCCATAAGAGGAAACATCCTCTCCACATCCACCCTGTCAAGACCCCTCAGGGTCAATCAAGTCGCCTCTTACTCTTCTAAGCTCCAGTGAATACAAGCCTAACCTGTTTTAAAGGAGGAAAGTGAGGTAGAGAGGCAGAATGGTGCAGGGAGGGAATTCCAGAGTTTAAAGCCCAGGCATCTGAAGGCAGGGACACCAAGTGTGAAGCAATTGAAATCAGGGACGTTGAAGACATGTAAGAAGAAATAAATTAGTGAAGACAAATGTAGATCCCTTACAGACTAAAATGGGAGAATTAATAATCGAGAACAAGGAAATGCCAGAGTAATTAACCAATTACTTTAGTTCTGTCTTCACGGAGGAAGACACAAATAACTTCCCAGAAATACTAGGGAACCAAGGGTCAATTGAGGAGGAGGAATTGAAGAAAATTAGTTTTACTGAAACAATAGTGCTGGAGAAACTAATGGGACTGAAAGCCCCAAGGCCTGATAATCCACATCCCAGGACTAAAGGAGGTGGCCATGGAAATAGTGGATGAATTGGTTGTCATCTTTAAAAATTCTGTAGATTCTGGAACAGTCCCAGCAGATTGGAGGGTGGCAAATGTAATCCCAACAGTTAAAAAAGGAGGGAGGGAGAAAAGAGTGAATTACAGACCGGTTAGCCTGACATCAGTGGTAGGGAAAATGCTCGAGTCTATTATAAAGGATATGATAACAGGACACTTAGAAAATATCAGTGGGATTAGACAAAGTCAACATGGATTTATGAAGGGAAATCATGTTTGACAAACCTATTGGAGTTTTTTGAGGATGTAACTAGCACAATAGATAAGGGAGAACCAGTGGATGAGGTGTATTTGGATTTTCAGAAAGCTTTTGATAAAGTCCACATAAGAGGTTAGTGTGTAAAATTAAAGCACATGGGATTGGGGGTAATATGTTGACATGGATCGAGAATTGGTTAGCAGAGGAAACAGAGAGTAGGAATAAATGGTCTATTTTGGAATGGCAGGTGGTGACTAGTGGAGTACTGCAGGGATCAGTGCTTTTTTTTATTCATTCACAGGATGTGGGCATCGCTGGCTGAGCCAGCATTTATTACCCATCCCTAGTTGCCCTTGAGAAGGTGGTGGTGAGCTGCCTTCCTGAACCGCTGCAGTCCATGTGGTGTAGGTACACCCACAGTGCTGTTAGGGAGGGAGTTCCAAGATTTGACCCAGTGACAGTGAAGGAACGGTGATATATTTCCAAGTCAGGATGCTGAGTGACTTGGAGAGGAACTTCCAGGTGGTGGTGTTCCCATCTACCTGCTGTCCTTGTCCTTCTAGATGGTAGTGGTTGTGGCTTTGGAAGGTGCTGTCGAAGGAGCCTTGGAGAATTTCTGCAGTGCATCTTGTAGATGGTACACACTGCTGCTACTGTGAATCGGTGGTGGAGGGAGTGAATGTTTGTGGATGTGGTGCCAACAAGCAGATTGCTTTGTCCTGGATGGTGTCCAGCTTCTTGAGTGTTGTGGGAGCTGCACTCATCCAGGCAAGTGGTGAGTATTCCATCACATTCCTGACTTGTGCCTTGTAGATGGTGGACGGGCCTTGGTGAGTCAGGGGGTGAGTTACTCGTCGCCTGATTCCTGGCCTCTGACCTGCTCTTGTAGCCGCAGTGTTTATATGGCTAGTCCAGTTCAGTTTCTGGTCAATGGTAACCCCCAAGATGTTGATAGTAGGGGATTCAGTGATGGTAATGCCATTGAACATCATGGGGCAATAGTTGGATTTTCTCTTGTTGGAGATGGTCATTCCCTGACACTTGTGTGGCTCGAATATTATTTGCCACTTGTCAGCCCAAGCCTGGATATTGTCGAAGTCTTGCTGCATTTGGACATGGGCTGCTTCAGTATCTGAGGAGTCGCAAATGATGCTAAACATTGTGCAATCATCAGGGAGCATCTCCGCTTCTGAGCTTATGAAGGAACGAAGGTCATGATGAAGCAGCTGAAGATGGCTGGGCCTAGGACACTACCCAGAGGAACTCCTGCAATGATGTCCTGGAGCTCAGATGATTGACCTCCAATAAGCATCTTCCTTTGTGCTCGGTATGACTCCAACCAGCAGAGAGTTTTCCCCCTGATTTCCATTGACTCCAGTGTTGCTCGGGTTCCTTGATGCCACACTCGGTCAAATGCTGCCTTGATGTCAAGGGCAATCACTCTCACCTCACCTCAGGAGTCCAGCTCTTTTGTCCATGTTTAAACCAAGGTTGTAATGAGGTCAGGAGCTGAGTGGCCCTGGTCAAACCCAAACTGAGTGTCAGTGAGCAGGTTATTGCTAAGCAAGTGCTGCTTGATAGCACTGTTGATGACCCCTTCCATTACTTTACTGATGATCGAGAGTAGACTAATGGGGTGGTAATTGGCCGGGTTGGATTTGTCCTGCTTTTTGTGTACAGGACATACCTGGGCAATTTTCCACATAGCCGGGTAGATGCCAATGTTGTAGCTGTACTGGAACAGCTTGGCTAGGGGCACAGCAAATTCTGGAGCACAAGTCTTTAGTGCTATTGTTGGAATATTGTCAGGCCCCATAACCTTTGCAGCATCCAGTGCCTCCAGCTGTTTCTTGACATCACGTAGAATGAATCGAATTGGCTGAAGACTGGCATCTGTGATGCTGGGGACCTCCGAAGGAGGTTGAGTTGGATCATCCACTTGGCACTTCTGGCTGAAGATTGTTGCAAATGCTTCAGTCTTATCTTTTGCAAGTTCTGTCGAAGGATCATGAGGACTCGAAACGTCAACTCTTTTCTTCTCCGCCGATGCTGCCAGACCTGCTGAGTTTTTCCAGGTAATTCTGTTTTTGTTTTGGATTACCAGCATCTGCAGTTTTTTTGTTTTTATCTTTTGCACTGATGTGCTGGGCTCCATCCCTCATTGAGGATGGGGATATTTATGGAGCCTCCTCCTCCAATGAGTTGTTTAATTGTCCACCAACATTCATGACTGGATGTAGCAGGACTGCAGAGCTTAGATCTGATCAGTTGGTTATGGGATCGCTTAGCTCTGTCTATCACTTGCTGCTTATGCTGTTTGCCATGCAAATAGTCCTGTGTTGTAGCTTCACCAGGTTGATACCTTATTTTTAGGTATGCCTGGTGCTGCCCCTGCACTCTTTATTGAACCAGGGTTGATCCCCTGGCTTGATGGTAATGGTAGAGTGGGGGATATGCTGGGCCATGAGGTTACAGATTGTGTTTGAGTACAATTCTGCTGCTGCTGATGGCCCACAGCACCTCATGGATGCCCAGTCTTGAGTTGCTGGATCTCTTTGACATCTATCCCATTTAGCACAGTGGTAGTGCCACACAACACGATGGAGGGTATCCTCAATGTGAAGACAGAACTTCGTCTCCGCAATGACTGTACAGTGGTCACTCCTACCGATACTATCATGGACAGATGCATCTGCGGTTCATGAGGGTAAGTGTGTTTTACCCTCACCACCTGCTGCAGACCCAGTCTAGTAGCTATGTCCTTTAAGACTCAGCCAGCTTGGTGGGAGTGGTGCTACCGAGCCATTCTTGGTAATGGACATTGAAGTGCCCCCACCCAGAGTACATTCTGCGCCTTTGATGCCCTCAGTGCTTCCTCCAAGTGATGTCCAAAATGGAGAAGCACTGATTCATCAGCTGAGGGAGGGCAGTAATCAGCAGGAGGTTTCCTTGCCCATGTTTGACCTGATGCCATGATACTTCATGGGGCCCAGAGTCAATGTTGAGGACTCCCAGGGCAACTCCCTCCCAACTGTATACCACTGTGTCCCCACCTCTGCTGGTTCTGTCGCTGGGACAGGACATACCCAGGGATGGTGATGATGGTGTCTGGGACATTATCTGTAAGGTATGATTCCATGAGGATGACTGTGTCAGGCTGTTGACTAGTCTGTGAGACAGCTCTCCCAATTTTGGCACTAGCCCCCAGATGTTAGTAAGGAGGACTTTGCAGGGCTGAGTTTGCCATTGTCATTTCCAGTGTCTGGCCAATGCTGGATGGTCTATTTTTTGCAAGTTTTTTTAAGCAGTTTTATAGGCCATTTCAGTGTCAACCACATTGCTGTGGGTGGGGGTCTGGAGTCACATGTAGGTAAAGATGGCAGATTTCCTTCCCCAAAAGGGCATTAGTGAACCAGGATTTTTACAACAATGATAAATCAACTTTTAATTTCAGATTTTTACTGAATTCAAATTCTACCAATTATTAGGATGGGATTTGAACCCAGATCCCCAGACCATTACCCTGGGTCTCTGGATTACTAGTCCAGCACCAATACCACAATGCCATTGCCTCCCCTCATATAGGGCCAATGGACCAAAATGGGCCTCATGTACAAGATGAGTTTAGAGAGAAAATGAGGAAAGATAGGAGAGAAACTAGAGAAAGATGATAGAAAGGGTAACCTTCAGAGGAGGTTTGGCCTGATAGGCTTGTGAAAGAAATGGAAACAGCAGAAGAAGTGAATTGGATGTCTCGATCTTAGTAACAAAGAAGTTCATGAGCTCCTCACTACTTGTTGCAGTTAATAAAGCATAACATATCCTGAGCTTTCAATGCCAATGCCATCCTGATGTTCAATTCCACCTGCCACCCACCCCCCCACCTCCCCAACCCCCCCTCCCCACTCCCCGCCTCCCGACCCACCCACCGACCCACCCACTAACTCACCTGCTTGTTAGTTACAGAAACCTGGGTCAGCACTGTTCACTGATGGGGAGTAATGGAGTCTTTTCATTACCTTGCAGCCAGGATTCGAATGGGAAGAGGCTTGTGAGAAGTGTCAGTGCGTAAATGGAAGGAAGATTTGTTCCACTGGGTGTTCACCACTCACCTGCCTGGAGGTGAGAAACTGTCTTGTTTTTTTCGTTCAACCTTCTCTTTTCACTTCTGCTTGAAATTTGTCTCAACCTCACAGCCTGAATCTGAGGGAAATGCACCGACCGGCATTGCACAGTACTCCTTCCACAGAACGAGCCTGCTCACCACTATAAGGAGTCATAGAATCATTGTGTGTCAGCCTCACTTGGTAGCATTCTCCCTTTGGAATCACAAGGCCTGTGTTCAAATCCCACTCCAGGGCTAAAAATCAAGGCTGACACTCCATTGCAGCACTGAGTGAGTGCTGCACTGTTGGAGGTGCCGTCTTTCATATGAGATCTTAAACCAAGGCCCCCATCTGCCTGCTCGGGTGGGTGGAAAAGAACCCTCCATAGCTCCCCAGGACCTACCCCTCTCCCCCTCCCAGCTTTCCCACCTGAGCAGGGCAGCCTGCTGATCTTCCCCTTACCGACCCTGACCTCCTATTGGCCTCAAAATTGGGGATGGGCAGGAAGTGGCTGTTAATTGGCCACTTGGGACATCAATTGTGGTAAGGGTTAGCATGCCCTGTAATATTGAAGACAGGTCAGGAGTGAGTGGGAAGGCCACCTGAAGGCTCATTAAATTCTGTCCCAAGTCACAAAATGAATCCATTCAAATTATCAGGTCCATGCCAGCTCTCTGAAAAGCAATCCTGCCAGTCTCATTCCCCCTCTCTTCTTTTGAATTTAGGAATATAGGATTTAGGAGCAGGAGTAGTCACGAGGGGACATAAGTTCAAAGTGAGGGGCGCGGGATCCGCCCTCACTCCTTCTCCTCCCTCCCAGAAACATGATAGGGTCCCCCTTGTCCTCACTTATCACCCCACCAGCCTCCGCATTCAAAGGATCATCCTCCGCCATTTCCGCCAACTCCAGCATGATGCCACTACCAAACACATCTTCCCTTCACCCCCCTTATCGGCATTCCGTAGGGATCGCTCCCTCCGGGACACCCTGGTCCACTCCTCCATCACCCCCTACTCCTCAACCCCCTCCTATGGCACAACCCCTTGCCCACGCAAAAGATGCAACACCTGCCCCTTCACTTCCTCTCTCCTCACCGTCCAAGGACCCAAACACTCCTTTCAAGTGAAGCAGCATTTCACTTGCATTTCCCCCAACTTAGTCTACTGCATTCGTTCCTCCCAATGTGGTCTCCTCTACATTGAGAGAGACCAAACGTAAACTGGGCGACCGCTTTGCAGAACACCTGCGGTCTGTCCGCAAGAATGACCCAAACCTCCCTGTCGCTTGCCATTTTAACACTCCACCCTGCTCTCTTGCCCACATGTCTGTCCTTGGCTTGCTGCATTGTTCCAGTGAAGCCCAACGCAAACTGGAGGAACAACACCTCATCTTCCGACTAGGGACTTTACAGCCTTCCGGACTGAATATTGAATTCAACAACTTTAGGTCGTGAGTCCCCTCCCCCATCCCCACCCCCTTTCTGTTACCCCCTTCTTTTTTTTTCCCAATAAATTATAAAGATTTTCCTTTTCCCACCTATTTCCATTATATAAAATATAAAAAAAACCCACTAGAGCTATACCTTGAGTGCCCTACCATCCATTCTTAATTAGCACATTCGTTTAGATAATATCACCAACTTTAACTTTAACACCTATGTGTTCTATTGTACTATTGTTGTTGACATCTTTTGATGATCTGCTTCTATCACTGCTTGTTTGTCGCTACAACCACACCAACCCCCTCCACCTCTCTGTCTCTCTATCTCTCCGCCCCCCACACACACACCTTAAACCAGCTTATATTTCAGCTCTTTCTGGACTCGAACTCAAGTTCTGTCGAAGGGTCATGAGGACTCGAAACGTCAACTCTTTTCTTCTCCGCCGATGCTGCCAGACCTGCTGAGTTTTTCCAGGTAATTCTGTTTTTGTTTTGGATTTCCAGCATCCGCAGTTTTTTTGTTTTTATGCTTGCTTTCAGTGATTGGTGTACAAGGACACCCAGGTCCCTTTGTACATCAACATTTCCCAATCGATCACCATTTAAATAATACTCTGCCTTTCTGTTTTTCCTAGCAAAGTGGATAACTTAAGATAAAAGCAAAATACTGCAGATGCTGGAAATCTGAAACAAAATCAGAAAATGCTGGAAAAACTCAGCTGGTCAGGCAGCATCTGTGGAGAGAGAAACAGAGTTGACGTTTCGAGTTCATATGACTGTACTTCAAAGTGGATAACTTCACACTTATCCACGTTACACTGCATCTACTATGTATTTGCCCACTCTCTAAATCCATCTAAATCACCTTGAAGCCTCTTAACAACCTCCTCATCGCTCACATTCCCACCTAGTTTCATGTCATCATCAAACTTAGAAATATTACATTTGGTTCCCTCATCCAAATCATTATGAATAGGTGGGGCCCAAGCACTGATCCCTGCGGTACCTCACTAGTCACTGCCTGCCACTCTGATAAAGACCCATTTATTCCTACTCTGTTTCCTGTCTGCTAAGCCATTCTCAATCCATGCCAATATATTAACCCCAATCCCATGTGCTTTAATTTTACACACTAACCTCTTATGTGGGACTTTATTAAAAGCTTTCTGAAAATCCAAATACACCACATCCACTAGTTCTCCCTTATCTATTCTACTAGCTATGCCCTCAAAGGAACTCCAGCAGGTTTGCTAAACACAATTTCCCTTTCATAAATCCATGTTGACTTTGCCTAATCCTGTTGGTATTTTCTAATTGTCCTGTTATCACATCCTTTATAATAGACTCGAGCATTTTCCTACTACTGATATTAGGCTAACCAGTCTGTAATTCCCTGTTTTCTCCCTCCCTCCTTTTTTAAACAGTGGGGTGACATTTGCCACCCTCCAATCTGCTGGGACTGTTCCAGAATCTACAGAATTTTGGAAGATGACAAACAATGCATCCACTATTTCCATGGCCACCTCCTTTAGTCCTAGGATGTAGATTATCAGGCCCTGGGGATTTATTGGCTTTCAGTCCCATTAATTTCTCCAGCACAATTTTTTTAGGAATACTAATTTCCTTCAATTTCTCCTTCTCCCTGCACCCTTGGTCCCCTAGTATTTCTGGGAAGTTATTTGTGTCTTCCTCCATGAAGACAGAACTAAAGTAGTTGTTTAATTGCTCTACCATTTCCTTCTTCTCAATTATAAATTCTCCCATTTCAGACTATAAGGGACCTACATTTGTCTTCACTAACCTTTCTCTTTTTACATACTTATAGAAGCTTTTACTGTCTGCTTTTATGTTCCTTACAAGTTTAATCTCATAATCTAATTTTCCCCTCTTAAATCAATCTCTTGGTCCTCCTTTGCTGAATTCTAAAATGGTCCCATTCCTTAGGTTTGCTACTTTTTCTACCAACTTTATATGACTCCTCTTTGGATCTAATACTATCCTTAATTTATTTTGTTAGGCATGGTTGGGCTGCTTTTCCTGGTGTGTTTTTGCATAGAAAGCAATGTATAACTATTGCAATGCATACATTAGTTCCTTAAATATCAGCCCATTGCCTGTCCACCATCATGCCTTTAATAAAGTTCCCCAACCTTATCTTAGCCAACTCACACCTCATACCTTCATAATTTCTTTTGTTAAGATTTAGGGCCCGAGTTTCAGATCAGACTACTTCACTTTCCATCCTAATGAAGAATTCTATCATGTTATGGTCACTGTTCCTTAAGTGACCCCACACAACAAGATTATTAATTAAACCCTTCTCATTGCAGAATACCAAACCTAGGATAACCTGTTCCCTAGTCAGGTCCTCAACATACTGATCTAAAAAATCATCTCGTACACACTCCAGGAATTCATTCACCACAGTATTATTGCTAATTTAGTTTGCTCAGTCTATGTGTAGATTACAGTCACCCATGATTACTGTAGCACCTTTGTTACATGCATCTCTAATTTCCTGTGTAATGCCGTCCCCAACCTTATCACTACTGTTTGGAGGCCTATAGCCAACTCTCACTAATGTTTTCTGCCCTTTGTTGCTTCTTAGCTCCACCCAGACTGATTCTACATCTAGATTTTCTGAGCCAATATCCCCTCTCACTATCACACTGATTTCATCCTTAACTAACAACACCACTCTACCTCCTTTTCCTTTTTGTCTGTCCATCCTAAACATCGAGCATCTTGGATATTCAGTTATAAAAACAAAAAACTGCGGATGCTGGAAATCCAAAACAAAAACAGAATTACCTGGAAAAACTCAGCAGGTCTGGCAGCAAAGATTCACCTTGCTTGGATTCACCTAGTTCTGTTGAAGGGTCATGAGGACTCGAAACGTCAACTCTTTTCTTCTCCGCCGATGCTGCCAGACCTGCTGAGCTTTTCCAGGTAATTCTGTTTTTGTTTTGGATATTCAGTTCCCAGTCTTGGACACCCTGCAGCCATGACCCAAAATTGAAATCATACATGCCCGTTTGCATCTATTTGCATTGTTAATTCACGTACCTTATTGTGAATGCTCTATTCATACAGATACAGTGCATTTTAGACTTGTTTTTTTTAACATTTTTTGTACTATGGCCCTACTTGCTGCCAGCCTTGTTTCCACTGCCTTCCACTTTTGTTTTCTACTTTTTCTGTCTTTCATTTTTTTCTTTGTTTTCTTCTCTTGTGTCTCCCCACTCAGGTTCCCATCCCCCGCCACTCTGGTTTGATTCCAATTTACCTGGGCCAGGTCTGTTCTCACCCCATTGAAATTGACCCTGGGCTCTCAGCCAAGAATACATCATGAGGAATTATGGGATTTTGTGTTAATTGAAATGTTCCTAACCACGGTGTGAATTGGAGGGTAAACGAGCCAAAAATCCTTTTCTTCCTGTTGCTGTTACACAGGAACAACAATAGGTTACTTAGTCCCTTGAATCTGTATCATTGTCTCCTAGGCTCAGAAATACTTGAAGCAAAGCAAGACATAAAAATATTCAAAGAGCATGGGACAATGCCATTACATTATGATTATTCCAGCAAAAAGCCATCACTAACATGATGGGCTGAATGACTATCCACCTATGACTCTCTCTATTATTTGTTTTGAAGTATTTAATATAATTTGTGTTTCTAGTGAAATACATCCTTTTTCATCAATTGCAGGGTTTTGTAAAAGTTGAAGACCCTGGGAAATGTTGTCCTGTCTGCAGAAAGGAACTTACTGGTAAGCTAAAGTGGGCACTTTATTCCCCGGTTAAACTGTGTAGCCAATTGTTATGGCACAACCGATGGTAAATACTAAGTTGTTCAAATCCCAAAGGGAAACTTGAAACAACTCATTTTGCAGTTTGTATAAATTTTGCAATGCGTGTATTGAATTCAGTAGTAATAAGACCACCAAAACTAGATTAACGTTTATTAATAAGAGAAATGATTTTAAATACATACGGAGATCTACAAATTACTATTATGATAACTTCTAAATCCCTTAACCAATCAAACTCTCAGTTACACTTTCGTTAAGGCAACAGTAAGGAAAGATGTACTTACATTGGAGGTGGTACAGTGAAGGTTCACTAGATTGGTCCCTGGGATGAAGGGGTTGTCCTCTGATGAAAGGCTGAGTAAAATTTGGGCTATGTTCTCTGGAGTTTAGTAGAATGAGAGGTGATTTCATTGACACAAGATTCTGAAGGGGCTGGACATGGTAGACATTGAGAGGTTGTTTGCCCTGGTTGGAGAATCTACAACACAGGGGCTCACTGTCAGGGTAAGGGGTTGAGCATTTAGTACTGAGATGGGGAGAAATCTCCTCACTAAGAGGGTTGTGAACCTCAGGAATTCTCTTTCAATGAGGGTTGTGGATGCTCCATCATTAAATATATTTCAGATTGAGATAGACAGATTTCGTCTCTCAGGAAATCAATGGACATGGGAACGACAATGAAGTGGGGTGAGAGAGACAACGTGGGTATGGAAATCAGGCAGAAGGACTGTGATATAATTAAAGAAATTAGCATAGAAAGGGAGGAGGTTCGAAGTGGCCTGGAAGGCTTAAAAGTAGATAAATCTCCAGGCCCGGATGAAATGTATCCCAGGCAAGGGAGGGGATAGCAGGGGCGCTGGCAATAATTTTCAACACGTCTCTGGCCACAGAAGGGGTACCAGAGGACTGGAGGACAGCCAATGTGCTACCATTATTCAAGAAGGGAGGAAGGGATAAACCAGGGAACTATAGGCCAGTCAGTCTAACCTCAGTGGTGGGGAAACTATTGGAAGCAATTCTGAGGGACAAAATTAATCTACACTTGGAGAGGTAGGGATTAATCAAGGACAGTCAGCATGGTTTTGTTAAGGGGAAGTCATGTCTGACCACTTTGATTGAATTTTTCGAAGAGGTGACCAGGCATGTAGATGAGGGCAATGTAATTGATGTAATCTACTTGGACTTCAGCAAGGCTTTTGATAAAGTCCTGCATGGGAGGCTGATAACGAAGGTAAGAGCTCATGGGATTTAAGGCAATTTGGCAAATTGGATCCAGAATTAGCTGAGTGGCTGGAAGCAGAGGGTGATGGTCCAGGGTTGTTTTTGTGACTGGATGCCTATGTCCAGTGGAGTTCCACAGAGATCAGTGTTGGGTCCCTTCCTGTTTGTGGTATATATAATACGATTCAGACTTGAATGTAGGAGTGTTGGAGGATGACACGAAAATTGGTGGGGTGGTAAGTAGTGAGGAGGATAGCCTCAGATTACAGGAGGATATAGACGGGCTGGTCAGATGGGCTGATCAGTGGCAAATGGAATTTAATCCGGATAAGCGTGAGGTGATTCACCATGTACACAACATCCACTACACTACCTTCATCAACCCTTCTTGTCACTTCCTCAAAGAATTCAATCAAATTTGTGAAGCAAGACCTTCCTTTAACAAATCCATGCTGACCATCCCTGACTAGTCCATGCCTTTCCACATGACAGTTAATCCTATCTCTCAGGATTGACTCTACTAATTTGCTCACCACTGATGTAAGACTAACTGGCCTATAATTGTTTGGCATTTCCTTTGATCCCTTTTTAAACAATGGAACTACGTTTGCATTTCTCCAGTCCTCCGGTACCTCCCCTGTATCTAGTGAAGATTGGAAAATCATCCTCAGAGCATCTGCTATCTCCTCCCTGATTTCCTTCAGCAGCCTCTGAAACAATCCATCTGGCCCTGGTGACTTATCAACTTTCAAGGATTTCAACCCTTCGAGTACTTCCTCTCTCTCTTTATGACTATCCCATCTAATATCTCACAGTGTTCCTCCTGGACTACTATATCTAGATCCTCCCTTTCCTTTGTAAACACGGAGACAAAATATTCATTCAAAACCCTCCCCACAGCCTCTGCATCTACACACAAGTTTCCATCTTCATCTCTGATAGTTCCCACTTTTTCCTTACCTAACCCTTTAGCATTTTAGAATTAATGTACCATGTCCAATTGTATGGCCTAGATACATAACTTGCACTCTTTCAAATTCACTTTTAACCAAGTTCACCAATTAGTTTCTTCTAATCGAGTAAATAATTCTTCAAAGATGCTGTAAATGCTCCTCCGATGTCTGACTGAAAACAATTAGATCATCAATATAGACCGCACAATTGCTTAGACCCGCAATCACTTTCACAGAATCACACAGTGCAGAAGAGGCCCTTCGGCCCATCGAGTCTGCACCAACACGTGAGAAACACCTGACCTACCTACCTAATCCCAGTTACCAGCACTTGGCCCATAGCCTTGAATGTTATGATGTGCCAAGTGCTCATCTAGGTACTTTTTAAAGGATGTGAGGCAACCCGCCTCCACCACCCTCCTAGGCAGCATATTCCAGACCGTCACCACCCTCTGGGTAAAAAAGTTTTTCCTCACGTCCCCCCTAAACCTCCTGCCCCTCACCTTGAACTTATGCCCCCTTGTGACTGACCCTTCAACTAAGGGAAACAGCTGCTCCCTATCCACCCTGTCCATGTCCCCCATTAACTTGTACACCTCGATCAAGTCAAAGAACAAAGAACAAAGAAACATACAGCACAGGAACAGGCCCTTCGGTCCTCCAAGCCTGTGCCGATCATACTGCCTGTCAAACTAAAACATTTTGCACTTCCGGGGTCCGTATCCCACTAAGAGGTCGTCCCTCAGACTTCTCTACTCCAACAAAAATAACCCAAGTCTATCCAACCTCTCTTCATAACTTAAATGTTTCATCATCCTGGTGAATCTCCTCTGCACCCCCTCCAGTGCAATCACAACCTTCCTATAATGTGGCGATCAGAACTGCACACAGTACTCCAGCTGTGGCTTCACCAAGGTTCTATACACAACTCTAACATGACCTCCCTACTTTTGTAATCTATGCCTCGATTGATAAAGGCAAGTGTCCCATATGCCTTTTTCACCACCCCACAAACATGCCCCTCTGCCTTCAGAGATCCATGGACACTCACGCCAAGGTCCCTTTGTTCCTCAGAACTTCCTAGTGTCATGCCGTTCATTGAATACTTCCTTGTCAAATTACTCCTTCCAAAGTGTATCACCTCACACTTGTTGAATTTGGCAAGATCTGCAACAGTGCAGGTTTCCTCTAGTGATAGACATTGCAGGAGATGTTGCATAGTCTGTGACTCAGTTCCACATTCACAAGTTGTTGGGCAGGTTGTATATCCCCATTTGCTTCATGACACCTTTGAATGACCTACACCCGTCCTCAGTCTGTTGAGGCACTTCCAGGTTGCCCAGTTGCAATTAGGTCTTGGGGGAAGGGTTTCATCCGGTAGAATTTCCATCGCTGGGGGTTGTTCGAGACTGGCGAGCCAGTCTTTCCACCAGACGATGCGGGCTTCAGATGGGGTTTAAGGCGCAAAAATGTGTCCAGTCCTGGCTGGGCCATGTATAGACTGTCCGTGGACACGATAAGAAGACGAAGACCTCACGCTTTTCAGGCTTAAATTCCATCTGCCACTTATCTGCCCATTTGACCATCCCGTCTATATCTTCCTGTAGCCCAAGACACTCAACCTCACTGTTAACCACCCGGCCAATATTGTGTCATCCGCAAACTTACTAATCCTACCCCCACATAGCCATCTATGTTGTTTATATAAATGACAAATAATAGGGGACCCAGCACAGATCCCTGTGGTACACCATTGGACACTGGCTTCCAGTCACTAAAGCAACTTTCTCTCATCACGCTCTATCTCCTGCAACTAAGCCAATTTTGAATCCACCTAATCAAATTACCCTGTATCCCATGTGCATTTGCCTTCTTTTTAAGTCTCCCATGTGGGACCTTATCAAAGGCTTTGCTGAAATCCATATAAACTACATCAATTGCATTACCCTCATTTGGAATGTGCAACGAGACCTGGGTGGCGTGGTACACCAGTTGCTGAAAGTAAGCATGCAGGTGCAGCAGGCGGTAAAGAAGGCAAATGGTATGTTGGCCTTCATAGCCAGAGGATTCGAGTACAGGAACAGGGATGTCTTGCTGCAATTGTACAGGGCCTTGGTGAGACCACACCTGGAATATTGTGTGCAGTTTTGGTCTACTTATCTGAGGAATGTAGTACTTGTTATAGAGGGAGTGCAGCGAAGGTTTATCCAACTGATTCCTGGGATGGCGGGACTGACATATGAGGAGAGATTGAGTCGATTAACATTATTTTCGCTGGAGTTCAGAAGAATGAGGAGGGATCACATAGAAACCTATGAAGTTCTAACAGGACTAGACAGGATAGATGCAGGTAGGATGTTCCTGATGATGGGGGAGTCCAGAACCAGGGGTCACAGTCTGAAGATATGGGGTAGACCATTTAGGACTGAGATGAGGAGAAATTTCTTCACCCAAGAAGTGGTGAGCCTGTGGAATTCGTGACCACAGAAAGTAGTTGAGACCAAAACGTTGTATGTTTCCAAGAAGGAGTTAGATATAGCTCTTGGGGCAAAAGGGATCAAAGGGTATGGGGAGAAAGTGGGAGCAGGATATTGAGTTGGATGATCAGCCATGATCATAATGAATGGCGGAGCAGGCTCGAAGGGCCGAATGACCTACTCCTGCTCCTATGTTTCTACACATCTGGTTACCTTCTCAAAAAATTCAATCAAATTTTTTAGGCATGACCTCCCTCTGACAAAGCCATGCTGACTATCCCTGATCAAACCTTGCCTCTCCAAGTGGAGATAGATTCTCTCCTTCAGAATTTTCTCCAATAGTTTCCCTACCACTGACGTGAGACTCACTGGTCGATAGTTCCCTGGCTTATCTCTACAACCATTCTTAATTAGCGGAACCACATTAGCTGTTCTCCAGTCCTCTGGCACCTCCCCCATGGTCCAGTGGTAGCATTTTGGTGGCTCTGATATATATTGAATGATGCCTGTGGAATACCACCAAAATGCTACCACCAAACACATCTTCCCTTCACCCCACCCCCCGGCGGCACTCTGGTCCACTCCTCCATCACCCCCTACACCTCAACTCCCTCCCATGGCACCTTCCCATGCAACCACAGAAGCTGCAACACCTGCCCCTTCACTTCCCCTCTCCTCACCGTCCAAGGGCCCAAACACTCCTTTCAAGTGAAGCAGCATTTCACTTGTACTTGCCTCAATTTAGTCTACTGCATTCTCTGCTCCCAATGCGGTTTCCTCTACATTGGAGAGACCAAACGCAGACTGGGTGACCGCTTTGCGGAACACCTTTGGTCTGTCCGCAAGCATGACCCAGACCTCCCTGTCGCTTGCCATTTCAACACTTCACCCTGCTGTCATGCCCACATGTCTGTCCTTGGCCTGCTGCATTGTTCCAGTGAAGCTCAACACAAACTGGAGGAACAGCACCTCAACTTCCAAATAGGCACTTTACAGCCTTCTGGACTGAATATTGAGTTCAACAAATTTAGATCATGAGCTCTCTCCTCCATCCCCATCCCCTTTCTGATCCCCCTTTTTCCAATAATTTATATAGATTTTTCTTTTCCCACCTATTTCCATTATTTTTAAATGTATTTCCTTCCATTGTTTTATCTATACCTTTTAGCCTATTTTGATTCCCCCCCCCCCCACCCCACCCCCACTAGGGCTATCTGTCCCTTGCTCGTCCTGCTTTCTACCCTTAATGTCACCATTAGCACATTCCTTAGATAATATCACCACCTTCAACACCTCTTTGTCCTTTTGTCTATGACATCTTTTGGCTATCTCCACCTATCACTGGCCCTCTATCCAGCTCTACCTGTCCCACCCCACCCTTAAACCAGCTTATATTTCACCTCTCTTCTATTTTTAATTAGTTCTGTTGAAGAGTCATTCAGACTCAAAACGTTAACTGTGTTCCTCTCTGCAGATGCTGTCAGACCTGTTGAGGTTTTCCAGGTATTTTGGTTTTTGTTTTAAACTGTACCATGTTGTGGTCGCTATCACAAAAATGCTCCCCCACCAGTACCTCAGCCACCTGTCCGTCATCATTGCCCAGAATCAGGTCCAGCACTGTGCCGTCTCTTTTTGGACCCTCTACATATTGACCTAAAAAGTCGTCCTGTGCACATTTCAAGAAATCCACTCCATCCACGCCCTTAACTCTAGGCCTATCCCAATTAATGTTGGGAAAGTTGAAATCACTTAATATAATTACCCTATTGTTGTTGTTTTTACACACCTCAGCAAATTGTACACATATTTGCTCCTCAGTTTCCCACTGACTACATCCTGGAATGTTGAGCTGCCAATCCTGCCCCTCCCTCAACCATGTCTCTGTGATGGCTATGATATCACAATTCCACGTGTCAAGCCTCACCCTTAACACATCCGTTTTCCCTGTAATACTCCATTAAATACTCCATAGAGGCTATCCAGCCTTGCCTTACCCCCTTGAAACTTAATGCAGCTGTACTCCCTCTGACTTGATTGTTTTACTGTATTATGATGTGTCCCTATTCTGCTAACATTCTGTGTCCCCTCCTCCTGCTGAATTTGTTTAAATTCCTCCCAATAGCACTAGCAAACCCACCCGCAAGGATGTTAGTCCCACTCTGGTTCAGATGTAGACCGTCCCACTTGTACAGGTCCCACCTTCCCCAGAAACAGTCCCAGTAATCCAGGAATCTAAAACCCTCCCTCCTGCACCAACTCTTAAGCCACATATTCATCTGCGCTATTCTCCTATTTCTGAGCTCGCTAGCACGTGGCACTGGGAGTAATCCAGAAATTACAATCCGAGAGGTCCTGCTTTTTAGTCTACTGCCTAACTCCCTGAATTCTTGATGCAAGACCTCATCCCTCTTTCTACCTATGTCATTGGTACCAACAGGTACCATGACCTCTGTCTTATCACCCTCCCCCTTCAGGATGCCCTGCAGCTGTTCAGTGACATCCCGGACCCTGGCACCAGGGAGGCAACACACCATCCTGGAGTCACGTTGATGACAACAGTAGTGCCTATCTGTTCCCCTGACTATAGAATCCCCTATTACTATTGCTCTTCCTCCCCTCCTGTACAGACAGGCTGCTTGTGGTGCCAGAAGCTTGGCTCTGTCTGCATTCCCTGGAAGAACCAGTGCCCTCATCAGTCTCCAAAATGGGATATCGATTTGCGAGTGGGACCCCAGGGGAATCCTGAACTACCTGCCTGTTTCTCTTGGACTGCCTGGTGGTCACCCATTCCTTTCCTTCCTCAAGTCCCTTCATCTGCGGTGTGATCACCTCTCTAAGCGTGCTATCTACGATGCTCTCAGACTCACGGATGCTCCACAGTGTCCCCAGCTGCCGTTCCAGCTCTGAAACCTGAGCTTCCAGGAGCTGCAGCTGGACACACTTCCTGCACACATGCTGGTCCCGGGCACTGGGAATGTTCCCAGCTTCCCACATGGAGCATGAGGAGTACATCACGGCTTTAAGCGCTCATGGCTTTGTTTGTCAGTCTTTGAAATGTCGCAGATACATTCTTCATATCAAATGGCATTACTTTAGACTGATCTAGTCCACTTGGTGTTACCTTTGCTCTCTCTGACAATGGTACCTGCCAATATCCTTTTAGCAAGTCAATCTTTGTGATAAATTTTGATTGTCTCACTTTCTCAATGCAATCCTCCAACCGTGGAATGGGATATGAATCCGCTTTTGTCACCACATTCACCTTTCGATAGTCCACACACAGTCTTTGTGTTCCATTTGGTTTCGGTACCAGTACAACAGGCAAATTCCAGTTACTGCAACTAAACTCAATGATATCATTTTGAAGCATGAAATCAATTTCTTTTTGTACTTGTGATAACTTTGCCAGATTTAATCTATAAGGTTGTTGCCTCACTGAAGATGATATTTCTATACATACATCATGTAAAGCTAAACGTGTCTTTCCCAACTAATTTCCACAAATAGGTTTGTGTGACTGCAATAGCTTTTCCAAATCACTTTGACACTTGCTTGGAAGGTAACTCAATATTTCGTTTAAATTTTCAAGCACTCACTCATTACCCAATTTGATTAGAGGAAAATCAATTTCAGAGTCCTGCACTTCTACCTCTTTTTCATCACCCACCATCACTAACACCTCTTTTTGTTCCTCTTCCCTGTCAAGGTACTTTTTAAGAGTATTTACGTGACACACCCTTTGCTCCTTTCTTCTATCTGGAGTATTTCTTAAATAATTTATTTCACTCAATTTCTTTTCAATCCTGTAAGGACCACTAAATCTTGCATTTAAGGAATGCCCGAGTTCTGGTAACAAACCTAATACTTTCTCTCCAGAAATAAAACTCCAAATTTTTGCCTCGTTAGCTGCTTTCACTTTTATCACTTTTCTGTGACATCTTTAAATGTTCCCTAGCCAGCTCACATGCTTTGTTCAATCTTTCCCTGAAATTTGATATGTAGTCCAGGAGAGTAGTTTCTGAATTTTGACCCACTAATTTCTCATGAATCAATTTCAATGGTCCCCTTATCTCATGATCATAAACTAGTTCAAAAAGGATGAAACCAGTCAATGCATTAGGAGCATCTCAAATAGCAAATAACAAAAATGGAATTCCTGTATCCCAATCCTGTGGATAATCCTGGCAGTATGCTCTTATCACAGTTTTTTAAAGTTTGATGCCCTCTTTCCAATGCTCCTTGTGACTCTGGATGATAAACTGTTTTATCCCCAAACTGTTCATTACTTCCTTAAACAGCTATGACATCATATTTGACCCCTGATCTGATTGTATTTCCTTAGGTAAACTATATCTTGTAAAAATTTAAATTAACTTCTCCATAATCTTAAAGGTGCCACTTCAGGAAACCTGGTAGACACATCCATTATTGTCAATAAACACTGATTTCCACTTTTGGTCTTAGGGAGGGGTCCTAGACAATCAATCATGACCCTGGTAAAAGGTTCTTCAAATGCTGGTGTTGGAATTAAAGGCACCGGCTTAATTACTGCTTGTGGTTTTCCTGTTATTTGACACATATGACAGGTTCTACAGAATGTGATTACATCCTGGCCAAAAAAAATACCCTGTATCTTTCCCTGTGTTTTCCTAATTCCTAAATGTTCCCCCATTGGAATTTCATAAGCAACCCTCAGAATCTCATTTTTATACCCTAATGGGATAATAATCTGATGCACCTCCCTCCAGCTTTCATTTGCTGAGACCTGATCTGACTGCCACTTTCTCACTAATACTTTCCCTCGAAGATAATAATACACTGGAATACATTTTGCTTCAGTTTCTGAGTAAGCTTTCTGATATAACTGTTTTAATTGCAAATAATTTTTCTGTAACTCCACTAGCCTCCTTGATTTAAACACTTCAACTGAACTGTCCTGAATTCCTTCCTCCTGAACAATGTTATCAAACACAGCGCCAGCTAAAAGGATTTCGACACCTTCTTCTTGCCTTTGAACTGCCCGCTTATCTTGTTTATTTTGTTCTTCCCGATGGGTCTTTGATCTCATTATAACACAATCAGGGGGAGAAGTTTCTCCCCGTCAGGGGGGTGCTGAGCTGGAGCGGGCGCGCAGCCCACGATTGGCTGCGTGCTGCCATTTAGTGCGGGCAGACCAATTAAGGCCTGCCTAATGTGATGCACAGCCGAGTGCTCCCTGTGCGAGCAGGGGGAGGAGGCTGAATCGGTGCCTATGTGCAAATGAGCGCAGAAATCTCCTTGAGGCATGGAACTGCCTCAGGGAGTTTGATTTCATTATGAAAAGTTTAAATAAACAAAAAAGAAATTTCAGACGTTCCCTCAGTGATAGTGTGTTGTTTGACACATATGACAGACTGTACAGAATGTGACAGTGTCACATGAGCTGGGACATGTCAATGAATTTTAATTAAGAAATTTATTTCATTCATAAATCCTTCATGGGGGAGAGTGGATTTTAGTAAAATAAGGCAGGATCTGGCCAAGGTAGACTGGGAACAGTTACTTGTGGGGAAATCTACAGAGGAGCAGTGGGGGGTGTTCAAAAAGGAAATGGGGAGGGTACAGGCTCAACATGTTCCCTCTAGGGTGATAGGAAGAAGTAACAAGCCCAGAGAACCATGGATGACCAGAGATATTCAGGTTACGATGAGAAGGAAAAGAGAGGCTTTTAGCAGGTACAAGGGAAGCAAATCAGCAGAGGCATTAGTGGAATACAGACAGTGCAGAGTGGAGCTTAAGAAAGCAATTAGGAGAGCAAAGAGGGGATATGAGAAAGCTCTGGCTGGTAAAAGGAGGGAAAATCCCAAAATATTCTATAAGTATATCAATGGGAAGAGGAGAACCAGGGAAAGAGTTGGGCCCATAAGGGACCAAGGGGGCAATCTATGGGTGGGGCCAGAGGACATCGCTAGAGTGTTGAATGAATACTTCACATCCATCCTCACCCAAGAGAATGAGGATGAAGGTATCGAACTGGGGCAGAGAGACTGTGAGGTTCTTAAGCAAATTGATATAGGGAGTGACAAGGTAATGGAGGTGTTGGCAGGCTTAAGAGTGGACAAATCTCCAGGTCCAGATGATTTGTGTCCTAGACTGCTGAGGGAGGCAAGAGAGGAGATCACAGGGGCTCTGACCCAAACTTTTAATTCCTCTCTGGCCACAGGGGAGGTGCCAGAGGATGTGGTTCTGCTATTTAACAAGGGTTGTAGAGATAGGCCAGGGAACTACAGGCCAGTGAGTCTCATGTCAGTGGTAGGGAAAATATTAGAAAAAGTTCTGAAGGAGAGAATCTATCTCCACTTGGAGAGGCAAGGTTTGATCAGGGATAGTCAGCATGGCTTTGTCAGAGGGAGGTCATGCCTAACAAATTTGATTGAATTTTTTGAGGAGGTGATCAGGTGTGTAGATGAGGGTAGTGTAGTTGATGCAGTTTATATGAATTTCAGCAAAGCCTTTGACAAGGCCCCATATGGGAGACTTATGAAGAAGGCAAATGCACATGGGATACAGGGTAATTTGATAAGGTGGATTCAAAATTGGCTTAGTTGTAGGAGAAAGAGGGTGATGACAGAAGGATACTTTAGTGACTGGAAGCCAGTGTCCAGTGGCGTACCACAGGGATCTTTGCTGGTTCCCCTCTTATTCGTCATTTATATAAACGACATAGATGACTATGTGGGGGGTAGGATTATTAAGTTTGCGGATGACACAAAGATTGGCCGGGTGGTTAACAGTGAGATTGAGTGTCTTGGGCTACAGGAAGATATAGACGGGATGGTCAAATGGGTGGATAAATGGCAGATGGAATTTAAGCCTGAAAAGTGTGAGGTGATACATTTTGGAAGGAGTAATTTGACAAGGAAGTATTCAATGAACGGCATGACACTTGGAAGTTCTGAGGAATAAAGAGACCTAGGCATGTGTGTCCATAGATCTCTGAACGCAGAGGGGCATGTTAGTGGGGTGGTGAAAAGGCATATGGGACACTTGCCTTTATCAATCGAGGCATAGATTACAAAAGTAGGTGAGGCCACAGCTGGAGCACTGTGTGCAGTTCTGGTCGCCACATTATAGGAAGGATGTGATTGCACTGGAGGGGGTGCAGAGGAGATTCACCAGGATGTTGCCTGGGATGAAACATTTAAGTTATGAAGAGAGGTTGGATAGACTTAGGTTGTTTTTGTTGGAGCAGAGAAGACTGAGGGGCGACCTGATCGAGGTGTACAAGATTGTGAGAGGCGTGGACAGGGTGGATAGAGAGCAGCTGTTCCCCTTACAAGGGAACATAAGTTCAAGGTGAGGGGCAGGAGGTTTAAGGGGGATATGAGAAAAAACGTTTTTACCCAGAGGGTGTTGACGGTCTGGAATGCGCTGCCTGGGAGGGTGGTGGAGGCGGGTTACCTCACATCCTTTAAAAAATACCTGGATGAGCACTTGGCACATCATAACATTCAAGGCTATGGGCCAAGTGCTGGTAACTGGGATTAGGTAGGTAGGTCAGGTGTTTCTCACGTGTCGGTGCAGACTCGATGGGCTGAAGGGCCTCTTCCGCACTGTGAGATTCTATGATTCTGTGAAACCTCATCCCGCCCGTGGATGAGATTCCATGATAAATGCCTGGGCTCTTCACCTGCCCACCAACCTTAAGGTTGGATGGGCATGTCCGTTATTTCTTTTAATTAGTTTTTAATTGGCCTTAATAGGCCTTTGACAGTTTGGCAGGCACACAGCTGACTCTGGTGTGCGCCCGCCAAACTGAAGATCGGAATGATACGCGGTGATATTGGGATACACGCCCGATGTCACCGTGCATCATTTTACGAGTCGGCAAGTGGGGCCTCCCCCCACAAGCCAACCAAAAGATTCAGGCCCAGGGAACAATCCAGGATGTTCCTTCTGTTGCACTTCTGTTGGAAACACTTCTACAGGCTGCTCAACTACCATAGGCATCACTCACATTTGTGATCCAGCTATATCATTACCCAGAATAAATTGAACCCCTGCAATGGGAAATGTTTCCACCACTCTAACTATAAATTCACCCATTTTCCATTTGCTGTTTTAATTTATCTTCCTCAAAGGAATAGATTTAGCATCTCCATGAACCCCACTTATCATTACTTTTTCCTGCAACACTCCTTCTGAACAACAAACATCACTATCCTACAACATTAATGTTTGACTAGCCCCTGTGTTTCTTAATATTTTAACATCTTTACCTATCCTGTCACATGGAAAGACTTTCCCTTACATACAAAATCTTTAATTGTTTAATCTTAAACAACCTGCTCCTCTGAATTCTCGAGTAAACTGTGAACACAATCCCACTTCTTTACCTTTCACTGATTCTCCCTGGTTTCACCTGTACACAAACCATTGGTACCTCTTGTGCTGAAACCTCAGAATCCACAGTACTTTTACTTCCAGAGCTTTTCTAAACCCCAATAATTCCTACACATTTTTCCTGCAACCTCCAACACACTGACTTCGTGTGCCCCACTTCATTACAATGAAAACACCTTAATTTTTGAATGTCACTTCTACCCTCAGCACCTTCCTTTTTATTCTGAGCAAAACTTCCTCGGAACTTCCAGCTTCTCCTTTTCTTCCCTGACTACCCACCTTCCTTTCATCTTCCCACTTTTTACCCTTTTCCAATTTGAAAGGGTAACAGAAAAAAGGTTAAGCTCTATGAACTAACACATAATCATCAGCTATCTCTGATGCTTGTCCTACAGAATCAACCCTCTGTTCCTCCACGAGTTCTCACGACTGAAGAAATTGAATCCTTAAATTCTTCCAAATTAATTACTTCCCTAAGAGCTGCGTAGGTTGTCCCTATTTTTAACGCCTGTATCCACTGGTCAAAATTTCTTTGTTTTACTCTTTCAAACTCAATATAAGTTTGCCACGGCTGTTTTCTCATATTCCTAAATTTCTGCCTGTATGCTTCAGGAACCAACTCATATGCACTTAAAATAGTTTTGTTTCACCACATATTAATTCACCGACATTTCTTCCAAAAGCGATGCATACACCTCAAGCCCACTACCTAACAACTTAGACTGTAATCATAATGTCCAGTTTTCCTGTGGCCATGTCATCTGCTTAGCTTCTCAAATGAAATAAAGAATGCTTCAATATCTTTTTCCTCAAACTTTGGAAGAGTTTGTACAATTTTAAACATAACCCCACTGGGGATTTATTCTAGAGATAAATCCTTCCTCATCTACTCAAGTCTATTTTCTAACTGCCAACATTTTCAGTTGGAATTCTCTCTCTTTTTCCTCCTTCCCCATTGTCACCATTTCTAAGTGTTATCTTTGAGATGTGACTCTAAATTCAGGAATCAGACTACTAGTTCTATAAAATTTTTATTTTATTTTATAAAGTTACACAGGTTAAAAATATATATACACATGGCTATAAATTACTACTTTCATAACTTTTAACAAATTCCCAAACCAATCTCCATTGAGGCAACATCAATCCATAGACTTAACCAGACACTAGGCAAAGCATTTTCACCTTACAAATTCAAAATGAGGTTCTTGAGCCAGTTGGAGGCTTACAGCTGTATTTTGATCTCACATTGCCTCTGCCCTGCATACCCAAAAACTACTGAAGTTATACCTACCGTCACCGATTGAATTATAATTCTCATTGTCTCACCAGCCATTTTGAACTTCACCTTTTAACAATAAAACCCCTTTCATACCAATTTTATTAGTGATATAAACATGTTGCTTGGTAGCTGCTAGAAAAGCGTCAAGTTTTCACCCCACTTCTTGAATGCTCTATTCAAAAAATGCAAATGCAGCTATCTCTCTTACATATCAACACTAGTACCCAAACTAAATGGTTTTAATCCAATTAAGACAAACCCGCAGACTAAACTTCTATTTTAAAATAAAAATAATTTCCAAAATTTTATATACGTTAATAGCTTCATGACAATGGCATTGAATGGTGGAGAAGGCTTGAGGGGCCATATAGTGGTCTACACCACCTATTTCTTATGTTCTATCTGTGCCTATTTCTGTCTGCCTCTGTCTCTCTCTCCTTCAAATTCTCTTTTTCTCTGTCTTTGTCAGTGTGTGCATCTTTCTCACTCTCTCTCTGTGTCTCTCTCTTGATTTATCTCTTACTTTCTCTGTGTCTCTCCCTCTCTTTCACTCTCTCTCTGTGTTCCTGTCTCTCTTTCTTTCTCAATCCTAGGTTAGTCCATGTGTAACCATGACCAACTATCTTCCCTTGACATTCAATGGCATTACTATCACTGAATCCCCCACTATCAACATCCCGGGGGTTACCATTGACCAGAAACTGAACTGAACCAAACATATAAATACTATGGCTACAAGAGCAGGTAAGAGGCTGGGAATTCTGCTCGCCTCCTGACTCCCCATAGCCTGTCCACCATCTACAAGGCACAAGTCAGGAGCGTGATGCAATAGTCTCCTTTCTCCTGGATGAGTGCAGCTCCAACAACACTCAAGAAGCTCGATACCATCCAGGGCAAAGCAGCCCACTTGATTGGCACATCATCCAGCACCTTCAACATATACTCCCTCCACCCACCACCAACCCACAGTGGCAGCAGTGTGTACCATCTACAAGATGCACTGCAGCAACTCAACAAGGATCTTTCGCCAGCACTGTCCCAAAACTACAACCACTACCATCTGGAAGGACAAGGGCAGCAGATAGATGGGAACACCACCACCTGGAAGTTCCCCTCCAAGCCACTCACCATCCTGACTTGAAAATATACCGCCGTTCCTTCATTGTCGCTGGGTCAAAATCCTGGAATTCTCTAACAGCATGGACTACAGCTCCCCCACCACCTCAAGGGCAATTAGGGATGGGCAATAGATGCTGGCCCATCCAGCAAAGCCCACATCCCATGAAGAAGAATATTTTTTAAAATTGTATCTTTTCTTTTTGCTAGGTGTCTCTGCTGCATGTCAACGTTTCACTGAAATTCGGAATATATCTAAAGGGCAGTGCCATCTGACAAATGTGGCAGTCAGTTCTTGCAGGGGAAGCTGTCTCTCTCATGTACAAGTCATTCCAGAGGTAAAGCCTTAAATACTTGGGGTTTTTGAATGTACATGATTTGTAAATAATCAAATTTCCACTCAAAGCAGGACCATTCTGCCTACATTGAAGATCTCTTCAAGATGCCCAGTTTTCAAAAATAAGTTATTAGTCAGGTTGAATCTTGGGCAAGGAAAGACCTGGTGGTAATTGCACCACAATCTTTTACTGGTGATTGAGCAAGCCCATGACATCTTATTAAGAGAGTAGAAGGATGTCCTGTCTTCCCTGGGCTGTGGGAGACCCCATAGTCAGTGGTAAACTAGCTTCTGATGCAGGCACAATATTGATACTGAGGTCATCAATGTGAAGCAAAAGTGTGAAGTGATTGGCACTAAGAGATATGTTCCTTGAACACATGCCACTCAGATTGGTCAGAAGGATTATGGAAATTTCTCTGAATTATGAATAAATAAAATACTGTTTATGTTGTTAGAGACCTACATTCTTAGTATAGCTCTAATTCTTTAGTAGTCATGTTTGTAATAGGTTTCGGATTCTTTATCCTACACTTGTAGACCTTTTTCTGAAAGATCAGAGAGTCCATCTCCAATATTGTGGGTTGTACAGACATACCAACCAGGTAAAAGTGTCAATTTCATCTGAACAAAGGAGGTGAGATTTAAGCCAGTTAGTCTCAGTGCAGGAGGTGGAATTATCCTGAAGCTGAGGATGTGGGAGAACTGAAAGCCACTCTACAGAAGAAAGGTCGCAGAAACCCACACCTTCCTCTCAGGAAAAGACCACAGGCCCAGATCTCATTAGAAGGAGGCGAAATCCATTCTAGAACTTTGCTAAATACAGTCAATAAATGACATTCTGTCAACCTCAGGCAATGATCACAACTGTAACTTCATAAATAATAAACCTGGATGCTGTGTTACTAGGACCTAATTGAACTATCACACCAGCATCTTACTTACTCATTGATTATCTACTAATTATTAGTATATGTCATGTTTGAGTTTAAGAGCTGTACAGCAAATAATTAAGAAGGCAAATAGTATGTTGGCCTTCATTACAAGAGGACTTGAGTGCAGTAGCAAGAATGTCTATGGCAGCTGTACAGGGCCTTGGTGAGACCACACCTGGATGCACTGGTAGTAATCTTCCAAGAATTCTTAGATCCTGGAAAAGCCCCAGAGGATGGGAAAACTGCCAATGTAACACCCTTATTCAAAAAGGGAGAGAGACAAAAACAGCTAACTATAGGCCAATTAGCTTAACATCTGTCATTGGGAAAATGTTAGAGTCTATTATAAAGGATGTCATAGCAGAGCATTGAGAAATACATAATATAATCAAGCAGAGTCAGCATGGCTTCATGAAGGGAAAATCATGCCTGACAAATTTATTAGAATTCTTTGAGGAGGTTACAAGCAGGATAGATAAAGGGGAACCAGTAGATGTAATATATTTGTATTTCCAAAAGGCATTTAATAAGGAATAATTGTCAATCTAGTTGTGTGAGGCCCTTTGGGGATGAGCAACCATAATATGATAGAATTCTTCGTCAAGATGGAGAGTGACGTAGTTGATTCTGAGACTAGGGTCCTGAATCTTAATAAATGAAACTACGATGGTATGAGGTGCGAGTTGGTTATGATGGATTGGGAAACATTATTCAAAGGGATGAAAGTGGATATGCAATGGCAAACATTCAAAGAGTGCATGGGTGAAGCTACAACAATTGTTTATTCCTGTCTGGCGCAAAAGTAAAACAGGAAAGGTGGCCAAACCATGGCTCACAAGGCAAATTAGAGATAGTATTAGATGCAAGGAAGAGGCATACAAATTGGCCAGAAAAAGCAACAGACCTGAGGATTGGGAGCAGTTTAGAATTCAGCAAAGGAGGACCAAGGGATTGATTAAGAAGGGGAAAATAGAGTACGAGAGTAAGCTTGCAGGGAACATAAAAACTGTAAAAGTTTCTATAGATATATGAAGAGAAAAAGATTGGTGAAGACAAATGTATGTCCCTTACAGTCAGAAACAGGGGAATTTATAATGGGGAACAAAGAAATGGCTGACCAATTAAATACATACTTTGGTTCTGTCTTCACAAAGGAGGAACGAATAACATACCAGAAATGTTGGAGAGCACAGGGTTTAGTGAGAGGGAGGAACTGAAAGAAATCAGTATTAGTAGGGAAATTGATGGGATTGAAGGCCAATAAATCCCCAGGGCCTGATAATCTACATCCCAGAGTATTTAAGGAGGTGGCCCTAGAAATAGTGGATGCATTGGTGGTCATCTTCCAAGATTCTATAGACATTGGAACAGTTCCTACAGATTGGAGGGTAGCTAATGTAACCCCACTATTTAAAAAGGGAGGTAGAAAGAAAACGGGGAATTATAGACCAGTCAGCCTGACGTCGGTAGTGGGGAAAATTCTAGAGTCCATTATAAAAGATTTAATAGCTGAGCACGTGGAAAACAGTGGCAGAATTGGACAGAGTCGACATGGATTTACGAAAGGGAAATCATGCTTGACAAATTACTGGAATTTTTCAAGGATGTAACTAGTAGAGTTGATGAGGGGGAGCCAATGGATGTGGTTTATTTGAATTTTCAGAAGGCTTTCGACAAAGTCCAACATAAGAGATTAGTGTGTAAAATTAAAGCATATGGGATTGGGGGTAGTGTATTGATGTGGATAGAAAACTGGTTGGCAGACAGGAAACAAAGAGTAGGAATAAACGGGTCTTTTTCCAAATGGCAGGCAGTGACTAGTGGGGTACCACAGGGACGGTGCTGGGACCCCAGCTATTCACAATACATATTAATGATTTAGATGAGGGAATTAAATGTAATATCTCCAAATTTGCAGATGACACAAAGCTGGGTGGGTGGGTGAGCTGTGAGGAGGATGTAGAGACACTTCATTGTGATTTGGACAAGCTGAGTGAGTGGGCAAATGCATGGCAAATGGAGTATAATGTGGATAAATGTGAGGTTATCCATTTTGGTAGCAAAATTAGGAAGGCAGATTATTATCTGAATGGCTATAACTTGAGAGAGGGGAATGTGACCATAAGATATAGGAACAGAAATTAGGCCATTCAGCCCATCGAGTCTGCTCTGCCATTCAATCATGGCTGATAAGTTTCTCAACCCTATTCTCCTGCCTTCTCCCCGTAACCTTTGATCCCCTTACCAATCAAGAACCTATCTATCTCGGTTTTAAATATATTCATTGACCTGGCCTCCACAGCCTTCTGTGGCAATGAATTCCATAGATTCACCACTCTCTGGCTAAAGAAGTTTCTCCTCATCTCAGTTCTGAAAAGGCCTTCCCTTTACTCTGAGGCTGTATCTTTCCTACTAATGGAAACATCTTCCCCACGTCCACTCTATCCAGGCCTTTCAGTATTCTGTAAGTTTCAATCAGATCCCCTCTCATCCTTCTAAACTCCATCAAGTATAGACCCAGAGTCCTCAAACGTTCCTTATATGTTAAGCCTTTCATTACTGGGATCATTCTCATGAACCCCCTCTGGACCCTCTCCAGGGCCAGCACATACTTCCTGAGATACGGGGCCCAAAATTGCTCACAATATTCTAAATGTGGTCTGACCAGAGCCTTATAAAGCCTCAGCAGCACATCCCTGCTTTTATATTCTAGTCCTCTCAAAATAAATGCCAACATTGCATTTGCCTTCCTAACTACCGACTCAACCTGCAAGTTAACCTTAAGAGAATCCTGGACTAGGACTCCCAAGTCCCTTTGCACTCCAGATTTCTGAATTCTCTCCCCATTTAGAAAATAGTCTATGCCTCTATTCTTCCTACCAAATTGCATGACCTCACACTTGACCATGTTGTATTCCATCTGCCACTTCTTTGCCCATTCTCCTAACCTGTCCAAATCCTTCTGCAGTCTCCCTTCCTCCTCAATACTATCTGTCCCTCCACCGATCTTTGTACCATCTGCAAACTTAGCCAGGATGCCCTCAGTTCCTTCATCTAGATCATTAATGTACAAAGTGAAAAGTTGTGATCCCAACACTGACCCCTGCGGAACTCCACTAGTCACCGGCTGCCATCCTGAGAAGGACCCCCTTATCCCCACTCTCTGCCTCCTGCCAAACAGCCAATCTTCTATCCATACTAGTACCTTGCGTCTAACCCCATGGGCTCTTATCTTACTGAGCAGCCTCCTGTGCGGCACCTTGTCAAAGGCCTTCTGGAAGTCCAAGTAGATAACATTCATTGGCTATCCTTTGTTTAACCTGCTTGATACCTCCTCAAAGAATTGTAACAGATTTGTCAGGCATGACCTCCCCTTGATGAAACCATGCTGACCTTGCCCTATTTTACCATGCACTTCCGAGTATTCTGAAATCTCATCCTTGATAATGGACTCTAAAATTTTACCAATGACCGAGGTCAGGCCAATTGGCCTGTAATTTCCTGTCTTTTGCCTCACTCCCTTCTTAAACAGGGGGGTTACATTAATGATTTTCCAGTCCTCTAAGACCCTCCCTGACTCGAGTGATTCCTGAAAGGTTACCACTGATGCCTCCACTATCTCTTCAGCTATCTCCTTCAGAACTCTGGGGTGTAATCCATCTGGCCCAGGTGATTTATCTGCCTTCAGACCTTTCAGTTTTCCTAGCACCTTCTCCTTGGTAATGGCCACCATACTTACCTCTGCCCCCCGACTCTCTTGAACTTTGCAACGAGACCTGGGTGTCCTTGTACATCAGTCACTAAAGGTAAGCATGCAGGTGCAGCAGGCGGTAAAGAAGGCAAATGGTATGTTGGCCTTCATAGCCAGGGAATTCGAGTACAGGAACAGAGATGTCTTGCTGCAATTGTACAGGGCCTTGGTGAGACCACACCTGGAATATTGTGTGCAGTTTTGGTCTGCTTATCTGAGGAAGGATGTACTTGCTATAGAGGGAGTGCAGCAAAGGTTTACCCGACTGATTCCTGGAATGGCGGGACTGACATATGAGGAGAGATTGAGTCGATTAGGATTATATTCACTGGAGTTCAGAAGAATGAGGGGGGATCTCATAGAAACCTATAAAATTCTAACAGGACTAGACAGGGTAGATGCAGGAAGGATATTCCCGATGGTGGGGGAGTCCAGAACCAGGGGGTCACAGTCTGAGGATACGGGGTAGACTATTTAGGACTGAGATGAGGAGAAATTTCTTCACCCAGAAAGCGGTGAGCCTGTGGAATTCGTTACTACAGAAATCAGTTGAGGCCAAAACATTGTATGTTTTCAAGAAGGAGTTAGATACAGCTTTTGGGGCGAAAGGGATCAAAGCGTATGGGGAGAAAGTGGGAGCAGGCTATTGAGTTGGATGATCAGCCATGATTATAATGAATAGTGGAGCAGGCTCGAAGGGCTGAATGGCCTACTCCTGCTCCTAGTTTCTATGTTTCTGTAAAGTACTGCACATAAGGTTACTTAATAAGATAAGAGTCTATGGTGTTGGGGGTCGCATGGATAGAGGATTGGCTATCTAATAGAAGACAGAGGGTTGTGATAAGGGGGGCATTTTCATGTTGGCAACCTGTAACTACTGGAGTGTCACAGGGATCAGTGCTGGGCCACAATTATTTACAATATATAATAATGACTTGGATGAGGGAAATGAATGTACTATCGCCAAGTTTGCAGATGGCACAAAATAGGAATGCAAGTAGTGAGGATGACACAAAGAGTCTACAAAGGGATATAGACAGGTTAAGTGAGTGAGAAAAACTTGTCAGGTGGAATATAATGTGGGAAAATGTGAGGTTATGCACTTTGGCAGGAAGAATAGAGGAGCTGAATATTATTTAAATGGAGAAAGACTGCAGAAAGCTGCAGCACAGAGGGATTTGGGGATCCTCGTGCATGAATCCCAAAAAGCTAGCATACAAGTTCAGCAGGTAATAGGGAAGGCAAATGGAACGTTGGCCTTTATTTAAAGGCAATGGAGTATAAAAATAGGAAAGCCTTGCTAAAACTATACAAGGCACCAGTCAGACCACACGTGGAATACTGTGAACATTTTTGGTCCCCTCATCTAAGGAAAGATATGCTGGCATTAGAGGCAGTCCAGGGAACGTTCACTAGGTATGGAGGGATTTTCTTATGAGGAGAGGCTGAGGAGGTTAGGCCTGTACTCATTGGAGTTTAGAAGAATGAGAGGTGACCTTATTGAAGCATATAAGATTCTTAGGGGGCTTGACAGGATAGATGCTAAGAGGTTGTTTCCCCTTGTGGGAGAGTCTAGGACCAGAGGTCATAATCTCAGAGTAAGGGGTCACCCATTTAAAACAGAGATGAGGAGGAATTTCTTCTCTGAGGGTAGTGAATCTGTAGAATTCTTTACCGCAGAGAGCTGTAGAGGCTGGGACGTTAAGTATATTCAAGGCTGAGATAGACATTTTTAATCAGTAAGGGAATCAAGGGTTATGAGGAAAAGGCAGGAAAGTGGACTTGAGGATTATCAGATCAGCCATAATCTCATTGAATGGTGGAGCAGACTAGATGGGCCGAATGGTCTACTTCTACCCATACGTCTATTGGTCTTATGGAGTGTTGTGTGCAATTTGGTCTCCTTACCTAAGAAAGGATATACTTGCCATAGAGGGAGTTCAGCGAAGGTTCACCAGACTGATTCCTGGGATGGCAGGATTGTTGTATGAGGAGAGATTGGGCCGACTAGGCCTGTATTCACTGGAGTTTAGAAGAATGAGAGGGGACTCATTGAAACATATAAAATTCTGACAGTGATGGACAGACTGGATGCAGGGATGATGTTTCCTCTGGCTGGGGGTCTAGAACAAGGGGTCACAGTCTCAGGATACGGGGTAGGCCAGTTAGGACTGAGATGAGGAGAAACGTCTTCACTCAGAGGGTGGTGAACCTGTGGAATTCTCTACCACAGAAGCTGTGGGGGCCAAGTCACTGAATATACTTAAGAAGGAAATAGATAGATTTCTGGACTATAAAGACATCAAGGGGTATGGGGTGAGAGTGGGAGTACAGCGTTGAGATAGAGGATCAGCCATGATCATGTTGAATGGTGGAGCAGGCTCAAAGGGCCAAATGACCTACTCCTGCTCCTATTTTATAAGTTCCTAAATATGATTTGAAGGTTGATAATTTCTGGTTCAATCTATGTTATCTCAGCTTGACAATTAGGAAGAAATAGGTCATTAATATTCTCAGTAGTTTATGTGGATCTGTAGGAAGATTGGTGATATTTCTGGCAAGATAATTTCAGCTGGTTGATGAAAAACAGTTTCAACATAACGAACATCGAGGGCAGAATTTTGCGTCCCACGGGCAGGCATATGCCCAACACAATTGGGCGTAAAATAGCGCACAGTGACGTCCAGCGAGTATCCCAACGTCATCACGTATTCACGCGATATTTCAGTCGGCATCGCACCCTCGAGAGTTGGCAGCCTGCCCGCTGACTATTAACAGGCCTATTAAGGCCCTTAATCAATTAAGCTCTACCTATTTTTTAGTTACTGTTGACGGAGATTGGAATCGGCCAGGTGGCCTTTGCATTCTTTAGGAAACCTCATCCATGAGCAGGATGAGGTTTCCAACAGTAATTTTAAAAAAGTAAAAAATTTTAAACTTCATTTTTAATATGTCCTTGTTCATGTGACTGAATCACATGTGGGACATGTTTCTATAATTTTTAAAACCTTTATTTTAGAATCCACAATTCTTCAGCTGCCTGAGGCAGCTCTATGCCCTCAGGGAGGTTTCAATGTGTGCTCCCTGCGCCCACGCTGACTTCTGCTCCTGATCTCCTCAGAATAGCGTTAATTGGCCAGCCATCGTGAAATCATGGTCAGGGGGGGAATCATGGATGACAAAACGTTTCCCAGCCGCTCCTGAGCCCGCTGGCCACGCCTGCCCACGACCGGAAAACTCGGTCATAAATATGGGATTTAAATAGTTGAAAAAGCTTGGAAGCATCATAAACTGCGAGGAAGATAATGGTAGACTTCAAGAGTAGAAAGACAGGGTAGTGGACTGGGTGGGCAGCCTTGGTTCAAACATGGACAAAAGAGCTGAGCTCCTGGGGTGAGGTGAGAGTGACTGCCCTTGACATGAAGGCAGCATTTGACCGAGTTTGGCATCAAGGAGCCCCAGCAAAACTGGAGTCAATGGGAATCAGGGGGAAAACTCTCCGCTGGTTGGAGTCATACCGAGCACAAAGGAAGATGGTTGTGGTTGTTGGAGGTCAGTCATCTCAGCTCCAGGACATCACTGCAGGAGTTCCTCAGGGTAGTGTCCTCGGCCCAACCATCTTCAGCTGCCTCATCAATGACCTTCCTTCCATCATAATTGGGACTAGTGGAATAATAGTTCGGCACAGACTAGAAGGGCCGAATGGCCTGTTTTTTTGTGCTGCAGTGTTCTATGGTTCTATAATGTCCTTTAGGGAAGGCAAGCTGGTGTCCTTACCTGGTCTGGCCTACATGTGACTCCAGACCCACAGCCATGTGGTTGACTCTGAAATGGCCGAGCCACTCAGTTGTAAGAAATGGCTACAAAGTCACAAAAAAGGAATGAAACTGGATGGACCACCCAGCATCGGCCTAGGCACCGGAAACAACAACGGCAAACTCAACCCTGTCAACCCTGCAAAGTCCTCCTTACTAACATTTGGGGTTTGTGCCAAAATTGAGAGAGCTGTCTCACAGACTAGTCGAGCACAGCCTGACATAGTCATCCTCACATAATCATACCTTACAGATAATGTCCCAGACTCCACCATCACCATCCCTGGGTATGTCCTGTCCCACCGGCAGGACAGGTACAGCAGAGGTGGCGGCACAGTGGTATACAGTCGGGAAAGAGTTGCCCTGGGAGTCCTCAACATTGATTCCAGAACCCATGAAGCATCAGGTCAATCAGGGACAAGGAAACTGCCTGCTGATTGATGTGCTGCCATCACTCAGCTGATGAATCAGTGCTCCTCCATGTTGGACATCACTTGGAGGAAGCACTGAGGGTGGAAAAGGCACATAATGTACTCTGGGTGAGGGGACTTCAATGTCCACCACCAGCAGTGGCTCAGTAGCACTACTACTGACCGAGCTGACCGAGTCCGAAAGGACACAGCTGCTAGACTGGGACTGCGGCAGGTGGTGAGGGAACCAACAAGAGGGAAAAACATACTTGACCTCATCCTCATCGACCTGCCTGTCACAGATGCATCTGTCCATGACAGTATCGGTAGGAGTGACCACCGCACAGTTGTTGTGGAGACAAAGTCCCGGCTTCACACTGAAGATACCCCCCATTGGGTTGTGTGGCACTGCCACATGCTAAATGGGATAGATTTCAAACAGATCTAGCAAGCCATGGAGTTGTACCATATTGTGACAGAAAATTGAATAAGGAATGACAAGGAAATCGACAAGTTGCAAAAAAATGTTTTGGATTAGGGGAGAGTGGATTTTAGTAAAATAAGGCAGGATCTGGCCAAGGTAGACTAGGAACAGCTACTTGTAGGGAAATCTACAGAGGAGCAGTGGAGGGTGTTCAAAAAGGAAATGGGGAGGGTACAGGCTCAACATGTTCCGTCTAGGATGATAGGAAGGAGTAACAAACCCAGAGAACCATGGATGACCAGAGATATTCAGGTTACAATGAGAAGGAAAAGAGAGACTTTTAGCAGGTACAAGGGAAGCAAATCAGCAGAGGCATTAGTGGACTACAGACAGTGCAGGGTGGAGCTTAAGAAAGCAATTAGGAGAACAATGAGGGGATATGAGAAAGCTCTGGCTGGTAAAAGTAGGGAAAATCCCAAAATATTCTATATCAATGGGAAGAGGATAATCAGGGAAAGAGTAGGACCCATTAGGGACCAAGGTGAAAATCTATGGGTGGAGCCAGAGGACATCAGTGGAGTGTTGAACGAATACTTCGCATCCATCTTCACCCAAGAGAATGAGGATGAAGGTATGGAACTTGGGGAGAGGGACTGCGAGGTTCTTGAGCAAAGTGACAAGGTATTGGAGGTGTTGGTAGGATTAAAAATGGACAAATCTCCAGGTCCAGATGATTTGTGTCCCAGACTGCTGAGGGAGGCAAGGGAGGAGATCGCAGAGGCTCTGACCCAAATTTTTAATTCCTCTCTGGCCATGGGGGAGGTGCCAGAGGACTGGAGAACAGCTAATGTGGTTCCGCTGTTTAAGGAGTGTTGTAGAGATAAGCCAAGGAACTACAAGCCAGTGAGTCTCACGTCAGTGGTAGGGAAACTATTGGAGAAATTTCTGAAGGAGAGAATCTATCTCCACTTGGAGAGGCAAGGTTTGATCAGGAATAGTCAGCATGGCTTTGTCAGAGGGAGGTCATGCCTAACAAATTTGATTGAATTTTTTGAGGAGGTGACCAGGTGTGTAGATGAGGGTAGTGCAGTTGATGTAGTTTATATGGATTTCAGCAAAGCCTTTGACAAGGTCCCACATGGGAGACTTATAAAGAAGGCAAATGCACATGGGATACAGGGTAATTTGATAAGGTGGATTCAAAATTGGCTTAGTTGTAGGAGACAGAGAGTGATTGCAGAAGGATGCTTTTGTGTCCAGTGGTGTACCACAGGGATCTGTGCTGGATCCCCTATTATTCGTCATTTATATAAATGACATAGATGACTATGTGGGGGGGTAGGATTAGTAAATTTGTGGATGACACAAAGATTGGCTGGGTGGTTAATAATGAGGTTGAGTGTCTTGGGCTACAGGAAGATATAGACGGGATTATCAAATGGGCAGATAAGTGGCAAATGAAATTTAACCCTGAAAAGCGTGAGATGAAACACTTTGGAAGGAGTAATTTGACAAGGAAGTATTCAATGAACGACATGACACTAGGAAGTTCTGAGGAACAAAGAGACCTTGGCGTGTGTGTCCATAGCTCTCTAAAGGCAGAGGGGCATGTTAGTTGGATGGCGAAAAAGGCATATGGGACACTTGCCTTTATCAATCGAGGCACAGATTACAAAAGTAGGGAGGTCATGTTGGATTTGTATAGAACCTTGGTGAGGCCGCAGCTGGAGTACTGTGTGCAGTTCTGGTCACAACATTATAGGAAGGATGTGAAATGTTTTTGTTAACAGTTCTCAACCACCGAACCCATAGAGAGTTCGGCCTTGGCGTTTCAGGGCATAGACCACATCCATGGCGGTAACAGTCTTGCGTTTAGCGTGTTCCGTGTAGGTGACCGAGTCTCGGATTATATTTTCTAAGAAAACCTTGAGAACCCCGCGAGTTTCCTCGTAAATGAGGCCGGAGATGTGCTTAACGCCCCCGCGACGAGCGAGGCGGTGAATAGCAGGTTTAGTGATTCCCTGGATATTATCTCGGAGGACTTTCCGGTGCCGTTTCGCACCCACTTTACCGAGGCCTTTCCCGCCTTTGCCTCTACTGGACATCACACCCGGAGACAAAACTTTGCAATGACCTATAGGAAGGATGTGATTGCACTGGAGGGGGTGCAGAGGAGATTCACCAGGATGTTGCCTGGGATGAAACATTTAAGTTATGAAGAGAGGTTGGATAGACTTGGGCTGTTTTCGTTGGAGCAGAGAAGACTGAGGGGGACCTGATCGAGGTGTACAAGATTATGAGGGGCATGGACAGGGTGGATAGAGAGCAGCTGTTCCCCTTTGTTGAAAGGTCAGTCAGGAGGGGTCACAAGCTCAAGATGAGGGGCAGGAGGTTTAGAGGGAATGTGAGAAAAAGCTTTATTACCCAGAGGGTGGTGACGGTCTGGGATGCGCTGCCTGGGAGGGTGGTGGAGCTGGGTTGCCTCACATCCTTAAAAAGTACCTGGATGAACACTTGGTACATCATAACATTCAAGGCTATGGGCCAAGTACTGGTAAATGGGATCACACGATAAGACCATAAGACATTGGAGCAGAAATTAGGCCATTCAGCCCATTGAGATTGCTCCTCCATTCAATCACAGCTGATTAGTTTCTCAACCCCATTCTCCCGCCTTCTCCCCGTAACCTTTGATCCCCTTACCAATCAAGAACCTATCTATCTCGGTCTTAAATACAGTCAATGACCTGGCCTCCACAGCCTTCTGTGGCAATGAATTCCATAGATTCACCATTCTCTGCCTAAAGAAGTTTCTCCTCATCTCTGTTCTAAAAGGTCTTCCCTTTAGTCTGAGGCTGTGCCCTCAGGTCCTAGTGTCTCCTACTAGGTAGATAGGTCAGGTGTTTCTCACATGTCGGTGCAAACTCGATGGGCTGAAGGGCCTCTTCTGCGCTGTGTGATTCTGAGATCCTGATTCTGTGGCCACCTGGCATGAACCTGGGCCCCGGAAATGTCAACAGCAAACCCAGCCCTGTGCTCCTTACTCCCCAAGGGGTGAGTGTCAAAATTGGGAGACCTGTCTCTCTGACCAGTCAAACCATAGCCTGATATAGTCTTACTCACTGATTCATACCTTTCAGATAATGTCCCAGACACCACCATCACAATCCCTGCAGATGTGGGGGCACAGTGGGACCTAGTCAGGACAGAGTTGCCCTGGGAGTCCTTAAAATCAACTCCGGACCCCATGGGGTGGAATTTTACACCAGTAGGATTTGGTGGTCCTGCCAAAGTCAATGGAGTTTAGAATGGCTTTCCACATTCTGGTCATAAAATCTCATGGTATTAGGTCAAACATTGCCAAGGTGACCGTCAGCTGATTACCACCACTCGGAGGAAGCACTGTGGGTGGCAAGGGCACAGAATGTAGTCTGGCTGGGGTACTTCAGTGTTCTATCACCAAGAGTGGCTCGGTAGTAGCCCTACTGACCAAGCTGGCTAAGTCCTAAAAGACATAGCTGCTAGACTGGGTCTGCAGCTGGTGGTGAGGGAACAAACAAGAGGGAAAAGTATATTGGACCTCATCCTCACCAACCTGCCTGCCGCAGATACATTTGTTCATGACAGTATCGGTAGGAGTGACCACTGCACAGTCCTTGTGGAGATGATGACGTGCCTTCACACTGAGGATCCCCTCCATCACATTGTGTGTCACTACGACGGTGCTGAATGGGATAGACTTCAATCAGATCTAGCAACTCAAGACTGGGAAGCCATGAGGCACTGTGGGCCATCAGCAGCAGCAGAATTGTACTTGAACACAATCTGTAACCTTAAAGTCCGGCATATCCCCCACTCTACCATTACCACCAACCCAGTGGATCAACCCTTGTTCAATGAAGAGTGCAGGAGGACATGCCAGGTGCAGCACCAGGCATACCTAAAAATGAGGTGTTAACCTGGTGAAGCTATAACACAGGGCTACTTGCGTGCCAAACAGCATAGGCAGCAAGTGATAGACAGAGTCAAGTAATTCCACGACCAATGGATCAGATCTAAGCTCTTCAGTCCTGCTACATCCAGTCGTGAATGGTGGTGGACAATTAGACAACTAACTGGAAGATGAGGCTCCATATATATCCCCATCCTCAATGACGAGGGACCACAGCACATCAGTGCAAAAGATAAGGCTGAAGCACTCACAAATATCTTCAGCCAAAAATGCCGAGTGGATGATCCATCTTGGCTTTCTCAGGAGGTCCCCAGCATCACAGGTGCCAGTCTTCAGCCAATTCGATTCACTCCACGTGATATCAAGAAATGGCTGAAGGCACTGGGTACTGCAAAGGCTGTGGGCCCTGACAATATTTGGCAATAATACTGAAGACTTGTGCTGCAGAACTTGCCGCACCCCTAGCCAAGCTGTTCTAGTACAGCTACAACACTGACATCTACCTGGCTATGTGGAAAATTGTCCAGGTCTGTCCTGTACACAAAAAGGAGGACAAATCCAAGCCGGCCAATTACCACTCCATTAGTCTACTCTCGATCATCAGTAAAGTAATGGAAGGGGTCATCAACAGTGCTATCAAGCGGCACTTGCTTAGCAATAACCTGCTCACTGATGCCCAGTTTGGGTTCCGCCAGGGCCACTCAACTCCTGACCTCATTACAGCCTTGGTTCAAACATGAACACCCAAGGTGAGCTGAAAGACAGCAAGGCCACATTTGACTGAATATGATATCAAGGAGCCCTAGCAAAACTGGAGTCAATGGGAATCAGGGGGAAAACTCCACTGGTTGGAGTCATACCTAGCACAAAGGAAGATGGTTGTGGTTGTTGGAGGTCAGTCATCTCAGCTGCAGGACATCACTGCAGGAGTTCCTCAGTGTAGTGTCCAAGGCTCAATCATCTTCAGCTACTTCATCGATGACCTTCCTTCCATCATAAGGTCAGAACTGGGGATGTTCGCTGATGATTGCACAACGTTCAGCACCATTCATGACTCCTCAGATACTGAAGCAGTCCATGTCCAAATGCAATGAGACCTGGACAATATCCAGGCTTGGGCTGACAATTCGCAAGTAACATTCGCACCACACAAGTGCCAGGCAATGACCATCACCAACAAGAGAGAATCCAACTATCACCCTTTGATGTTCAATGGCATTGCCATCACTGAATCCCCCACTATCAACATCCTGGGGGTTACCATTGACCAGAAACTGAACTGGACTAGCCATATAAACACTGTGGCTACATGAGCAGGTCAGAAGCTAGGAATCCTACGACGAATAACTCACCTCCTGGCTCCCCAAAGCCTGTCCAGCATCTACAAAGCACAAGTCAGGAGTGTAATGGAATACTCCCTACTTGCAGCTGCCACAACACTGAAGAAGCTGGACACTGTCCAAGACAAAGCAGCCCACTTGATTGGCACCACATCCACAAACATTCACTCCCTCCACCACCGACACACAGTAGCAGCAGTGTGTACCATCTACAAGATGTACTGCAGGAATTCACCAAGGCTCCTTAGACAGCATCTTCCAAATCCTCAACCACTACTATCTAGAAGGACAAGCGCAGCAGATAGATGGGAACACCACCACCTGGGAGTTCCCCTCCAAGTCACTCTCCATCCTGACTTGGAAATATATTGCCATTCCTTCACTGTCGCTGGGTCAAAATTCTGAAACTCCCTCCCTAACAGCACTATGGGTGTACCTACACCACATGGACTGCAGCCGTTCAAGAAGGCAGCTCATCACCACTTTCTCAAGGGCAATTAGGGATGGACAATAAATGCTGGCCCAGCCATTGAAGCCCACATCCCATGAATGAAAAAAAGGAACCTTACCCGAGGTGTTTGTGTTATAGGAACCTTACCTGCAGAGTGTTTGTGTTACAGGAACCTTACCCATGGAGTGTTTGCATTACAGGAACCTTACCTATGGAGTGTTTGTGTTACAGGAACCTTACCTGCAGAGTATTTGTGTTACAGGAACCTTACCTGCAGAGTGTTTGTGTTACAGGAACTTTACCCATATGGAGTGTTTGTGTTACAGGAACTTTACCTGCAGAGTATTTGTGTTACAGGGACCTTACCTGCAGAGTGTTTGTGTTACAGGAACTTTACCTGCAGAGTGTTTGTGTTACAGGAACTTTACCTGCAGAGTATTTGTGTTACAGGAACTTTACCTGCAGAGTATTTGTGTTACAGGAACTTTACCTGCAGAGTATTGGTGTTACAGGAACCTTACCTGCAGAGTGTTTGTGTTACAGGAACTTTACCTGCAGAGTGTTTGTGTTTCAGGAACTTTACCCATGTGGAGTGTTTGTGTTACAGGAACCTTACCTGCAGAGTATTTGTGTTTCAGGAACTTTACCCATGTGGAGTGTTTGTGTTACAGGAACTTTACCTGCAGAGTATTTGTGTTACAGGAACTTTACCCATATGGAGTGTTTGTGTTACAGGAACTTTACCTGCAGAGTATTTGTGTTACAGGAACTTTACCCATGTGGAGTGTTTGTGTTACAGGAACTTTACCTGCAGAGTATTTTTGTTACAGGAACCTTACCTGCAGAGTGTTTGTGTTACAGGAACTTTACCTGCAGAGTATTTGTGTTACAGGAACTTTACCCATGTGGAGTGTTTGTGTTACAGGAACCTTACCTGCAGAGTATTTGTGTTACAGGAACTTTACCCATGTGGAGTGTTTGTGTTACAGGAACCTTACCTGCAGAGTGTTTGTGTTACAGGAACTTTACCCATATGGAGTGTTTGTGTTACAGGAACTTTACCTGCAGAGTATTTGTGTTACAGGAACTTTACCCATGTGGAGCGTTTGTGTTACAGGAACTTTACCTGCAGAGTATTTTTGTTACAGGAACCTTACCTGCAGAGTGTTTGTGTTACAGGAACTTTACCTGCAGAGTATATGTGTTACAGGAACTTTACCCATGTGGAGTGTTTGTGTTACAGGAACTTTACCTGCAGAGTATTTGTGTTACAGGAACCTTACCTGCAGAGTGTTTGTGTTACAGGAACTTTACCTGCAGAGTATTTGTGTTACAGGAACTTTACCTGCAGAGTGTTTGTGTTACAGGAACTTTACCCATATGGAGTGTTTGTGTTACAGGAACCTTACCTGCAGAGTGTTTGTGTTACAGGAACCTTACCTGCAGAGTGTTTGTGTTACAGGAACCTTAACCATATGGAGTGTTTGTGTTACAGGAACCTTACCTGCAGAGTATTTGTGTTACAGGAATCTTACCTGCAGAGTATTTGTGTTACAGGAACTTTATCCATATGGAGTGTTTGTGTTACAGGAACCTTACCTGCAGAGTGTTTGTGTTACAGGAACCTTACCTGCAGAGTATTTGTGTTACAGGAACTTTACCTGCAGAGTGTTTGTGTTACAGGAACTTTACCTGCAGAGTATTTGTGTTACAGGAACTTTACCCATATGGAGTGTTTGTGTTACAGGAACCTTACCTGCAGAGTGTTTGTGTTACAGGAACTTTACCTGCAGAGTATTTGTGTTACAGGAACTTTACCTGCAGAGTGTTTGTGTTACAGGAACCTTACCTGAAGAGTGCTTGTGTTACAGGAACTTTACCTGCAAAGTGTTTGTGTTACAGGAACCTTACCTGCAGAGTGTTTGTGTTACAGGAACCTTACCTGCAGAGTGTTTGTGTTACAGGAACCTTACCTGCAGAGTGTTTGTGTTACAGGAACCTTACCCATGTGGAGTGTTTGTGTTACAGGAAGCTTACCTGCAGAGTGTTTGTCTTACAGGAAGCTTACCTGCAGAGTGTTTGTGTTACAGGAACCTTACCTGCAGAGTGTTTGTGTTACAGGAACCTTACCTGCAGAGTGTTTGTGTTACAGGAACCTTACCCATGTGGAGTGTTTGTGTTACAGGAACCTTACCTGCAGAGTATTTGTGTTACAGGAACCTTACCCATGTGGAGTGTTTGTGTTACAGGAACCTTACCTGCAGAGTGTTTGTGTTACAGGAACTGTACCTGCAGAGTGTTTGTGTTACAGGAACCTTACCCATGTGGAGTGTTTGTGTTACAGGAACTTTACCTGCAGAGTATTTGTGTTACAGGAACCTTACCTGCAGAGTATTTGTGTTACAGGAACCTTACCTGCAGAGTATTTGTGTTACAGGAACCTTACCTGCAGAGTGTTTGTGTTACAGGAACTTTACCTGCAGAGTGTTTGTGTTACAGGAACTTTACCTGCAGAGTGTTTGTGTTACAGGAACCTTACCTGCAGAGTGTTTGTGTTACAGGAACCTTACCTGCAGAGTATTTGTGTTACAGGAACCTTACCTGCAGAGTGTTTGTGTTACAGGAACCTTACCTGCAGAGTGTTTGTGTTACAGGAACCTTACCTGCAGAGTGTTTGTGTTACAGGAACCTTACCTGCAGAGTGTTTGTGTTACAGGAACCTTACCCATGTGGAGTGTTTGTGTTACAGGAACCTTACCTGCAGAGTGTTTGTGTTACAGGAACCTTACCCATGTGGAGTGTTTGTGTTACAGGAACCTTACCTGCAGAGTGTTTGTGTTACAGGAACTGTACCTGCAGAGTGTTTGTGTTACAGGAACCTTACCCATGTGGAGTGTTTGTGTTACAGGAACTTTACCTACGGAGTGTTTGTGTTACAGGAACTTTACCTGCAGAGTATTTGTGTTACAGGAACCTTACCTGCAGAGTATTTGTGTTACAGGAACCTTACCTGCAGAGTGTTTGTGTTACAGGAACTTTACCTGCAGAGTGTTTGTGTTACAGGAACCTTACCTGCAGAGTATTTGTGTTACAGGAACCTTACCTGCAGAGTGTTTGTGTTACAGGAACTTTACCTGCAGAGTGTTTGTGTTACAGGAACTTTACCTGCAGAGTGTTTGTGTTACAGGAACCTTACCTGCAGAGTGTTTGTGTTACAGGAACCTTACCTGCAGAGTGTTTGTGTTACAGGAACCTTACCTGCAGAGTGTTTGTGTTACAGGAACCTTACCTGCAGAGTGTTTGCGAGTGCTGCAGTTACCTTCTTGATCCCGAAAGGCCAGTGCAGTTTATGAATTTGGAATGTGACAATGGGGATGTGGAGCCTGTTGTCCTACCGGTTATTCACAGCTGTGAATGCAGCAGCTGCCAGGGTAAGTGTTAACCTGTATTGAGAGGAAACACCCAATGTCTGACAGTTATAAGACCTATTGTTCTGTTAAAGTTAAATATGTGAGCTACATACAGAAGTCGCCACCTGTGAGTGTGATATGGCGGCAATATCAGAGACCTGGTTCAAACAAGGAGAGAATAGGGACCTTCCTAGTCCTGCCTACAAGCAACTTAGAAATAGGGAAGGAGCAGAAAGGACGAGGTGGCAATATTGAACAAAGAAAGAGATCTTGCACTTGAGACAGAGACCATTTGGTTAGAATTAAGGAGCAATAAGGAAGCTTTACCCTACTGGGTGTGTTCTTCCCTTCTTGGCAGCATTCCATCTTAAGAGAGGTGGTGGTCAGCTCTGTGTTAAGCATCAGCTGGTGTGGGTCAGGAGCCCCACTTTGGCATGGCAGTCTCTGCTGCATTTACTGCTGAGAGAGACAGTGGTCTGAGAAGATGTATGATTTGCTGGTCTCTGGATCCTCACCTTGACCCACTGAGCTTTCCATTTTTCCTCACCTCTTCCCATGCTCTTCCAAACAATCAACCTCCAGGCGTCACAACTCAGGTGTCAGTGCCAAAGTCCACCATCTTCATATCTCACTTGCAAGTATCCTTGTAGCAGAGGTATGGACACCCAAGAGGTCACAACCCAGTGACTAGTTCACTGCACAGAAGATTTTTAGGCATACTGCCATTATCCATCCCATGAATATGGCTGAGCCAGTGCATACATCGTTGGCTTAGCAATGATTGTATGCAGACGGAATTGGCACACATCAGGCACTCACAAGGTGAGTTGGTCACCTTGCCCTGCCAAGAGATGCCGAGGATACAAATGAAACAGTGAATGTGGAATCTGTTCACTGTCAGGTCTCACTATTTTAGAAGAGTGTACTGAGGATGCAGAGACAGAGAGCCCGGCTGAGGAACTTAATGAGTACTTTGCAGCTGTCTTCACTAGTGAAGAGGATGCTGCCAATGATGCAGTGAAGGGGGAGGCAGTATTGGTACTGGACAGGATAAAATAGTTAAACAGGAGGTACTTAAAATGTTGGCAGCGCTCAAAGTAGAAAAGTCACCTGGTCCAGATGGGTTGGATCAGAGGTTACTGAGGGAAGTAAACATGGAAATTGCAGTAACTCTGGATCTTCCAATCCTTCTTCAATATGGAACAAAAACAAAAAGTGCTGGAAAAACTCAGCAGGTCTGACAGCATCTGTGGAAAGAAAGACAGAGTTAATGTTTCGAGTCCGTATGACTCCTCTTCAGAACGGACTCAGTTATATGGACTTGAAGCGTTAACTCTTTCTGCAGATGCTGTCAGACCTGCTGAGTTTTTCCAGCACTTTTTGTTTTTGTTTCAGATTTCCAGTATCCGCAGTATTTTGCCTTTATCATCTTCTTAGATATAGAAGTTGTTTCAGAAGACTGGAGGATTGCAAGTGTTAGATCTTCATTTAAAAAAGGGATTAATGCAGCAAATATAGGTCAGTCAGCCTAACATCAGTGGTAGAGACTTTTTTTTTTAGAGGCATTAATGTGGAACGTGTCATTTGGAAAAATTTGGTTAATCAATTAATATCAACACAGATGTGTTAAATATAAAACTTGTTTGACAATCTTAACTGAATTCTCTAATAAAGTTAAAGAGTGGGTTGATGGGGGCAGTGCAATTGTTTTTGTGAATATGGACATTGAAAAGGCTTTTAAAAATTACTATGTTCTGTAGATACAAAACTGACTAGAATTACAGAATCGTGAAAGAGGCCATTTGGTTCATTGTGTCCTGTGCTGGCTCTTTGAAGGACTATTCAATTAATCTTACTCTCCTGCCCTTTCCCCATAACACTGCAAATTTCTGTCCTTCCAGTGTTTACCCAATTCATTTTTGAAAGTTACTATTGAATCTGCTTTTATCTGCTTGGTTCATTTGGTAATTACCTTCAATCTGTGTCCCTCTTATAACTGATTCTCCTGCCAATGGAAACAATTTCTCCTTACTTACTCGATCAAACATTTCCTAATTTTGAACTCCTTTATCAAATCATCCCTTAACCTTCTCCTCTGCTCTAAGGAGAACAACCCCAGGTTCTCCAATCCCTCCACAGGACTGAAATCCCTCATCCCTGGTACTATTCTAGGAAATCTTTTCTGAACCCTCTCCCTGACATCTTTCCTAAAGTGTAATGCCTAAAATTAGACACAGTATTCCAACTGGAGACTCATCAATGGTTTCTTAAGGTGTAACTTGTGGAAGTCATGCCTCTATTTATAAATCTAAGGGTCCTGTTTGTCTTTCCAAAGCCTTCACATCTCTTTGCATTAAATTTTATTTGCCATGTGACTGCTAAGGGACGGAAAGGAGAGCGTTGTGGTAAATGGTTATTTTTCAGACTGGAGGGTGGTAAGCAGTGATGTTCCCCAAGGGTCAGTGCTTGGACCACAGCTTTTATTGCACTATATAAATGACTTGGATAAGGAAATGTAGGCCAGGATTTTATAGCCCTGCTGTGGCGTGTCTCCCCCTGGTGGATGCGACTAGCCATTTAAATCTCCATTCAGTTCGGCGGGACTGTAAATCCTGGCCATAGAGTAAAATTTCGACATTGGCCAATGCTGCAAATTTCGACTAATGGCAAACAGTGAGGATGGTACTAATCACTGCAACAGGACATAGAGTCATAACAGAGCAGAAAGAGGCCATTGCCAGCTCCCCATGGAGCAATCCAGTCAATCCCATTCTCTTGCTCTATCCCTGTAACCCTGCAAGTTTATTTCCTTCAAGCATCCATCAATTTCCTTTTGAACTTATTTGTCGTCTCTGTTTCCACCACCCTTGTGAGCAGTGAGTTCTAGGTTATTAACACTCACTGCATAAAAAGCTTTTTCCTCACATTCCCCCCCTGACTCTTTCCCAAAACCTTAGATCTGTGACCCCTAGCCCTCATACCATCAGCTAATGGGAAGAGTTTTTCTTTGGCTACCTTATCTAAACCTGTCATAATCTTGTCCCCCTCTATCAAATCTCCCCTCAATCTCCTTTGCAATCTCCAACAGAACCTTGTAACTAAAATCCCTGGAGGTGGAGGCAGCCTGCTGATTGCAATGCCCTGTCTGTGATGGCCTTGATGGGTGTCCGCTGGAGGGCCGAGACCTGGAGGGTCCCGATCTGCTTTCAAGGTCCTGCTGTGTGGCAGTGGCCCCTCCTCGGCCTGTGAAACTGGAGCTGCTGGGGTCTCAGGAAGAGGGAAGTCAGATGGGCTGGACACTCCCAGAGTCACCTGGATGGATGGCCCCGGAGTGTGCACCTGCAGATCCTCCTCCCTATCAGTGCCTGAGAGCCCCTGGCTGACTCTGTGAGGAGAAGGGGAAGCTGGAGTGAGATTGAGCTGCCCTGCATCCCTTTCGCATGGATACTGTTGGGAGGCCAGCATTGCATCAGTGATAGAATTCGGCCCGCACAGCAGTGCAGGAGTGATGTCCTGGACCAAGGTCTCCATGGCGGCCGCCATCCTTATAGTGTTGACCTCATTGCATTGGCATGCTGGCGCTATCACCTCAGCCTGAAGGCAGACAGACTCCTCCATCGAGCCTTGCAATCTGAGGAGTGCAGCGGACATCCCTTCCTGATGTTCCCGAGCTTGTCTTTGCAGCTCCAGCAACTGAGATATGACCGAGTCCAGAGGATCCTCATCTGACTCGGACTCAGCAACGTTCTGGCCTCCAGCAGTCCTCCGAGTGCCAGGGACCTGGGAGGTCCCTGCTGCCTGTTGTAGATCAGACAGCATGATGTGCTCACCATATTGTGACCCTGAGGTGTGTGTCTCTGCATTGGTGGATGGTGTGGGTGCGCGTGTGTCAGGTCTTCAATGAGGGTGCCTTCAGATCCCTCTTCTGAGGTTTCTTCGCGCTTGATTGGAGGCATTTCGCTGTGGACTCCCTCAGTTGCTTCCCAGATGTGTCTGCTAAAGCAAGAGGAGATAATTAGTACATGGCAGTGACCTGTGAAACAGGACACCGCTCAAAGCATATTTGTCTGATGGATAACAAAAACAAAAATATCTGCAAAAACTCAGCAGGTCTGGCAACATCTGCGGAGAGGAACACAGTTAATGTTTCGAGTCTGTATGACTCTTCAACAGAACTAAGGAAAAATAGAGAAGAGGTGAAATATAAGCTGGTTTAAGGGGGGGTGGGACAGGTAGAGCTGGATAGAGGGCCAGTGATAGGTGGAGATAACCAAAAGGTTGTCACAGACAAAAGGACAAAGAGGTGTTGAAGCTGGTGCTATTATTGAAGGAATGTGATAATTAAGGTACAGATAGAGCCCTGGTGGGGTGGGGGGAAGGGATAGAAATAGGCTAAAAGGCATAGATAAAACAATGAATGGAAATACATTTAAAAATAATGGAAATAAGTGGGAAAAGAAAAATATATATAAATTATTGAAAAAAAGGGGGATTGGAAAGGGGGTGGGAATGGAGGAGAGAGTTCATGATCTAAAGTTGTTGAATTCCATATTCAGTCCGGAAGGCTGTAAAGTGCCTAGTTGGAAGATGAAATGCTGTTCCTCCAGTTTGCATTGAGCTTTACTGGAACAATGCAGCAGGCCAAGGACGGACATGTGGGCAAGAGAGCAGGGTGGGGTGTTGAAATGGCAAGCGACAGGGAGGTCTGGGTCATGCTTGCGGACAGACCGAGACCCAGATCTCCCTGTCACTTGCCATTTCAACACCCCACCCTGCTCTCATGCCCACATGTCCGTCCTTGTCCTGCTGCATTGTTCCAGTGAAGCTCAATACAAACTGGAGGAACAGCACCTCATCTTCCGACTAGGCACTTTACAGCTTTCTGGACTGAATATTGAGTTCAACAACTTTAGATCATGAACTCTCTCCTCCATCCCCACCCTCTTTCTGATCCCCCTTTTCTCCAATAATTTATATAGATTTTTCTTTTCCCACCTATTTCCATTATTTTTAAATGTATTTCCATCCATTGTTCTATCTCTGCCTTTTAGCCTATTTTGATCCCTTCCCCCCACCCCCACTAGGGCTATCTGTCACTTGCTCGTCCTGCTTTCTACCCTTAATATCACCATTAGCACATTCCTTAGACAATATCACCACCTTCAACACCTCTTTTTCCTTTTGTCTGTGGCATCTTTTGGTTATCTCTACCTATCACTGGCCCTCTATCCAGCTCTACCTGTCCCAATCCCCCCTTAAACCAGCTCATATTTCACCTCTTCTCTATTTTTCCTTAGTTCTGTTGAAGAGTCATGTGGACTCGAAACATTAACTGTGTTCCTCTCCGCAGATGATGTCAGACCTGCTGAGTTTTTCCAGGTATTTTTGTTTTTGTTTTGGATTTCCAACATCCGCAGTTTTATGCTTTTGTCTGATGGATGTTGCACTACTGGATCCTCACTTGGTAGAGCAGTGCTGACCTCACCATCAGCACAGGACCGACCAGCTGGATGATCTATTTTTCAAAGTCCATGAGGACCTTGATTTCGGGCATTCCTCCACCGGTCTGCACCCTCTCCCTCTTGTGTGCTAGCTTGACCTGCATGAGTATAGATGGAGAGAGTATAAGCAGACACCTGCCAGACCAGCTGATAAGGATGCCTGGCCTGTGGGTGGTGAGTGGTCCCATGGATGGTTTGAGGACAATGACGGTGTGTGTGAGAGAGTGAATGGTGATGTCCCTTGAACTGGCAGTGAGTGAGGGCCATGTGGATGTGTGACAGGTTTGTGAGTGTGAGTTGAGAGTGATGAGAAGAGTGACTTATCCTGGGGAACGGAGATCATTCATCCTCTTGCGGCACTGGGTGGATGTCCTCTTTTGCAGGGTGTTGGCACCACCGCTGCTCCTGTCTCCCAGGCCGGGTTGGTGATGTTGCTGCCACTTCTGCAGCCAGTGCGGGGTTAGTGGACAACATGGCGGGTCTCCACTGCATCCAAAAGTCGCTTGAGGAACACGTCACTGAATCTATATCACTGGTACCCATGTGGACCATGACAAGTGGACACTTCCCCAAACCCTAATCATCCAGCCCTGAGACAATAACCTTAGCCCTGGGGCATTTTCAAGCTGGCAATCTGTGGAGTGCTGCAAGGTTCAGCGATGGGGTCTCAGCTATTTACAATATATTTAAATGAATTAGATGGGAAAATAGAAAGTAATGTATCTAACTTTGCTGCTGATACAAAATTAGGTGAAAAAGTAAGTTGCAAGGAGGACACAGAGAGGTTGTAAAGAGATGTGGACAGGTTAATTGAGTGGGCAACAAGATTACAGATGGAGTATAATGTGGGGAGGCGTGAAATTATTCATCTTGGTCTAAAACTAGAGAATCAGAATATATTTTAGAAGGGGTGAAACTTTGGGTGAATGTTGATGTTCAGAGAGGCTTGGACTTATACAAGGAACACAAAAAGTTTGCATGCCAGCACAGCAAGCAATTAGAATGACAAGTGCCATGTTGGCCTTTATTTCAAGGGCATTAGAGTACAGAAATAAAGAAGTCTTGCTACAATTGTACAGGACTTTGGTGAAAGCACACATGGAATACTGTGTGCGATCTTGGTCTCCATATTTAAGGAAGGACATTCTTGCATAGGAAGTAGTAAAGGTTCGCTAGACCCCTGGAATAAGAGGATTTTCCTATGATGAGTGGCTGAATAAATTGGAGTTTAGTAGAATGAGATTATCTCACTGAAACATACAAAAGACTGAAGGGATTTGACAGGGTATACACTGAGAGGTTATTTCCATTGACTGTGGAATCGAGACCATGGAGGCAGAGTCTCAGGATAAGGGGCCAATCATTTAGGACTGAGATGAGGAGAAGTGTCTTCACTCAAAGGGTTGTGAATCTTTGTAATTCCCTACCCCAGAGGCTTGTGGATCACAGAATCACACAATGCAGAAGAGGCCCTTCGGCCCATCGAGTCTGCACCGACATGTGAGAAACACTTGACCTACCTACTTAGTCCCATTTACCAGCACTTGGCCCATAGCCTTGAATGTTATGACGTGCCAATTGCTCATCCAGGTACTTTTTAAAGGATGTGAGGCAACCCGCCTCCACCACCCTCCCAGGCAGCGCATTCCAGACCATCACCACCCTCTGGATAATAAAAGTTTTTCCTCACATCCTCCCTAAACCTCCTGTCCCTCACCTTGAAACTATGTCCTCTCGAGACAGAACCTTCAACTAAGGGGAACAGCTGCTCCCTATCCACCCTGTCCATGCCCCTCATAATCTTGTACACCTCAATCAGGTCGCCCCTCAGTCTTCTCTGCTCCAAAGAAAACAACCCAAGTCTATCCAACCTCTCTTCATAACTTAAATGTTTCATTCCAGGCAACATCCTGGTGAATCTCCTCTGCACCCTCTCCAGTGCAATCACATCCTTCCTATAATGTGGCGACCAGAATTGCACAGTACTCCAGCTGTGGCCTCACCAAAGTTCTATACAACTCCAACATGACCTCCCTACTTTTGTAATCTATGTCTCGATTGATAAAGGCAAGTGTCCCATGTGCCTTTTTCACCACCCCACTAACATGCCCCTCTGCCTTCAGAGATCTATGGACACACACGCCAAGGTCCCTTTGTTCCTCAGAACTTCCTAGTGTCATGCCGTTCATTGAATACTTCCTTGTCAAATTACTCCTTCCAAAGTCTATCACCTCACACTTTTCAGGATGTTCCATTGTTGAATATAACTAAGACTGGGATAGACAGTTTTTTGGTGTCTCAGAATATTAAGGGATATGGGGAGTGAGCAGGAAAATGGAGTTGAAGCCCAAGGTTAGTCATGATCGTACTGAATGGTGGAGAAGGTTTGATGGGCCATGTGATCTATTCCTGCTCCTATTTCTTGTGGGAGATGGTTATGGAAGGAATTACAGAACTTTGGGCCTAGGTAGCTGCAGACGCTGTCACCAATGGTGAAGTGATTAAAAAAATAGGGGAAATACTGGAGACCAAAATTGGAGGAGCACAGATATCTCAAAGGTGGAGCTAGAAGAAATTAAAAAGATAGGGAGGAGAAGGTGATGGAGAGATTTGAAAATAAGTTTGGGAGTATCCAAAGCCATTGTAGGTCCTTGAGCACCTAGGTGACAGACAACTGGTAGGATACTGACCGCAAGCTTTAGCTGAGCCCAAGTTTACAGAAAGTAGAAGATAGAAGGCTGGCAGGAAAGTATTAGAGTCATCAAGTCCAGAACTGATAAAGGCATAGATAAAGGTTTCAGCAGCAGATGAGCTGATTCAGGGACAAGGTGAGACAATGGCACAGATGTGAACATAGGCAGGCTTAATGATGGCATTGAAGTTATTCTTGGAGTCAAATGTTTCACTAATGTTCTGAATGATCTAATTCAGCCTCAGAAGGTTGTCAGGGAGGGAGCAGAGTTGATGGCGTGGGATCAGAGTTTGTGGTGGGGACCAAAGCCAAAGGCTTCAGTCTTCCCAATATTTAGGTGGAGAAAATTTCTGCTTATCCAGTACAGGAAGTTGGATAAACATTCTGACAATTTAGAGACAATGGAAGGGCCAAGAAAGGTGGTGAGGAGGTAAATTTGGGCATTGTCAGTATACACGTGGAAACTGAAGCTTTGTTTTGAATGGTGTAGTGTGAGAAACAATGAGTAACAGATTTCAGGGGACTATAAATAGATTGGTGAGATGGACAGACACATGACAGAAATTTGTAATGGATCACACAATGCCTTCAAAATGGTTTTTGGATTAATTTATTTGCTAAATTCCATATTGTGCTTTTTTCAGGTGGAGATTTTTCCGGACGTTAATATTACACTGTTATTCTGATTATTCTGTGCTCCTAATGATTGGTGGAAAATTCAAGCATGGCTGAGATTTCTTCTTCAATTCAAAGGATTATATATTAAACCTGAAAAACTGTAAATACCTTCTGGATTTACCCCTAAAATAGTTATTTTATATTGAATGAAATCCTTGTTATTAAGACTGTGTAGCCCTGTTTTTGTAATAAAGAGATTTCTGTCCTTTTGCCTATGCCTCTGTTTGTTGTAGACTAGACCCTGTTCATCCAATATATTAGAAACCTGCTGGATCTTTTACTATAAGGACCTGTCTGTTGGGTTTAAATGTGGTTTTCCTATCCCTGGAGTTTGAGCCAGAGTTCAAGATGTGAAATTGCCAAATTAGATCCAACTGTCACATGTCTAGAATAGTTAGATGCATATGCATAAGAATGCCGATGTAACTCAGAACTCAGTACATAGAACTCCCTCCCTCTAATGCATTCTTTTGTAAATTCTTCCTAAAGTGTAGTGCCCAGAATATTCCAGCTGAGGCCTAACCAGGGATTTGTATGGTTTCAGCACAACTCCTTAACTTTATAAATAGATGCATAGAGTAACAGCAAAGGAAAAGATGTTTTTCACAGAATCACAGTGCAGAAGAGGCCCTTCAGCCCATCGAGTCTGCACCAACGCATGAGAAACACTTGACCTACCTACCTAATTCCATTTACCAGCACTTGGCCCATAGCCTTCAATGTTATGATGTGCCAAGTGCTCATCCAGGTACTTTTTAAAGGTTGTGAGGCAACCCGCCTCCACCATCCTCCCAGGCAATGCATTCCAGACCGTCACCACCCTCTGGGTAAAAAAGTTTTCCCTCATATCCCCCCTAAACCTCCTGCCCCTCACCTTGAACTTATGTCCCCTTGTAACTGACCCTTCAACTGAGGGGAACAGCTGCTCCCTATCCACCCTGTCCATGCCCCTCATAATCTTGTACACCTCGATCAGGTCGCCCCTCAGTCTTCTCTGCTCCAACGTAAACAACCCAAGTCTATCCAACCTCTCTTCATAACTTAAATGTTTCATCCCAGGCAACATCCTGGTGAATCTCCTCTGCACCCCCTCCAGTGCAGTCACATCCTTCCTATAATGTGGCGACCAGAACTGCACACAGTACTCCAGCTGTGGCCTCACCAAGGTTCTATACAACTCCAACATGATCTCCCTACTTTTGTAATCTATGCCTCGATTGATAAAGGCAAGTGTCCCATATGTCTTTTTCACCATCCAACTAACATGCCCCTCTGCCTTCAGAGATCTATGGACACACACACCAAGGTCCCTTTGTTCCTCAGAACTTCCTAGTGTCATGCCGTTCATTGAATACTTCCTTGTCAAATGACTCATTCCAAAGTGTATCACCTCATACTCTTCAGGGTTAAATTCCACCTGCTTTTAAAAGCTTTTATAATTTGCCCCATCAAAGGTTTGTGTCAATACACACCCAGGTCGCTATTCCAGCACCTTCTATTAAATGATGCATTTTGGTTTGTATCTGCTTCCATCATTTTCCTGATCAAAATTAATCACTTCCCAATTCCTTGTGTTTGTGAACTTCATTCCCCACGAACAGAATTTTCTGCCTATCGAGTGGGTGGGCCCAACCCAATCTCCAGCGGGCGCGGAGCTGATCCCCACTGGAGTGGTGGGCCCTGCCGCCATTTTACATGGGCAGGCCAATTAAGGCCCACCCAGCGGGAAGCGCTATGTGCTCCCTGTGTGGGCGGGGGGGATTCCCCAAAGCGAGAGTGGCACATCTCCCTGGGGCTAAATGCAGCCTCAGGGAAATCACTGACACTTTTAAAAAGATTAAAAATAGAAAAAAAAAATTTCCCTAACATGTCTCCCTCATGTGACAATGTCAAACGAGATGGGAGATGTTTATAAATTACAGTAAAACTTTATTAAACTTTTTAGAACCCTACATGAAACCTCACCCCGCCACTGGATGAGGTTTCATACTTTTTCTAGTTGCCGCTGGGGTTCCTGGCCGACCCAGCAACCATAAGGTTGGACGGGCAGGTCCTTGAATTGCTTAACTGATCCTGTCAATAGCCTCAATTGGCCATTGACAGGTCAGCGGGCCCACAGCTGATTTTGCTGCGCTCCCGCCTTCCTGAAAATTTAAATGGGGCGAGATGACATCGGGGGTTCCGCCCAACATCATCCCGCGTCATTTTACACGTCGGCGAGTGGGCCCCACCCCCTGCTCACCGACGTGTAAAATTATGCCCCATGTGTCTGCTCAATTCACCACCAGAATCTCTGTGCCTCCCTGAAACCTACACACCTTCAATCCTTCACACACAATACCACAGTTCCAAGTTCTGTGTCATCTGCAGAATTTGAAATTTTGCCCTTTCTATGTAAATCTATGTCTTGGGAAAATCCAGGTTAATTAAGGAAAGCCAGCATGGAATTGTTAAAGGCAACAAGCTTGCTTGAATGTTTTGATGTTGTAACAGAGGGTGGACGAGATAATAAAAGGTTAATTTAGTGTATATAAACTTCCGAAAGGTATTTGATAAAGTCCAACAAAACAGATATATGAGCAAATAAAAGTGAAAGTAGCACCATGGATACGGAATCACGGAATTGTTATAATGTAGAAGGAGGACATTCAGCCCATCCTGTCTGCACGGGTTCTCTGAGCATTTTAACTTAGTATAAATGCATAGTAAAATCGGGCTAAGTCAGCATGGTTTCATCAAGGGGAGGTCATGCTTGACAAATCTTTGAGGAGGTAACGAGTAGGTTAGACAAAGGAGAGCCAATGGATATTATCTACTCGGACTTCCAGAAGGCCTTTGACATGGTGCCGCACAGGAGGCTGCTCAGTAAGATAAGAGCCCATGGTGTTAGAGGCAAGGTACTAGCATGGATAGAAGATTAGCTGTCTGGCAGGAGGCAGAGAGTGGGGATAAGGGGGTCCTTCTCAGGATGTTGGCCAGTGACTAGTGGAGTTCCGCAGGGGCCAGTGTTGGGACCACAACATTTCACTTTATACGTTAATGATCTAGACGAAGGAACTGAGAGCATCCTGGCTAAGTTTGCAGATGATACAAAGATAGGTGGAGGTGGAGAGTATTGAGGAGGAAGGGAGGGTGCAGAAGGATTTGGACAACTTAGGAGAATGGGCAAAGAAGTGGCAGATGGAATACAACATTGGCAAGTGTGAGGTCATGCAATTTGGTAGGAAGAATAGAGGCATAGACTATTTTCTAAATGGGGAGAGAAATCTGGAGTGCGAAGGGTCTTGGGAGTCCTTGTCCAGGATTCTCTTAAGGTTAACTTGCAGGTTGAGTCGGTAGTTAGGAAGGCAAATACAATGTTGGCATTTATTTTGAGAGGACTAGAATATAAAAGCAGGGATGTGCTGCTGAAGCTTTATAAGGCTCTGGTCAGACCACATTTAGAATATTGTGAGCAATTTTGGGCCCCGTATTTCAGGAAGTATGTGCTGGCCCTGGAGAGGGTCCAGAGGGGGTTCATGAGAATGATCCCAGTAATGAAAGGCTTAACATATAAGGAACGTTTGAGGACTCTGGGTATATACTTGATGGAGTTTAGAAGGATGAGAGGGGATCTGATTGAAACTTACAGAATACTGAAAGGCCTGGATAGAGCGGACGTGGGGAAGATGTTTCCATTAGTAGGAAAGACTAGGACCCGAGGGCACAGCCTCAGAGTAAAGGGAAGACCTTTTAAAACTGAGATGAGGAGAAACTTCTTTAGCCAGAGAGTGGTGAATCTATGCAATTCATTGTTCCAGAAGGCTGTAGAGGCCAGGTCATTGAGTGTATTTAAGACCGAGATAGATAAGTTCTTGATTGGTAAGGGGATCAAAGGTTACGGGGAGAAGGCAGGAGAATGGGGTTGAGAAACTTATCAGCCATGATTGAATGGCGGAGCAGACTCGATGGGCTGAATGGTCTAATTTCTGCTCCTATGTCTTATTGTCTTATGGTCTAAATCTCCTGCCTTTTCTCCATAACCCTGCACATTGTTTTCATTTAAATAACCATCTAATGCCCTCTTGAATGCTTTGATTGAACCTACCTCCACCACATTTCCAGACAGTGCATTCCAGACCCAAACCACTCGCTGTGTGAAAAAGATTTTTCTCACCTCACATTTGTTTCTTTTGTAAATCATTCTAAATCTGTGCCTCTCGTTGTTGATCCTTTTACGAGTGGGAACAGTTTCTCTTTATCTACTCTGTCTACACCCCTCATGATTTTGAAAACTTCTATCAAGTCTCCTCTTAGCCTTCTCCTCTCTAAGGAAACAGTCCCAACTTCTCCAATCTTTCCTCATAGCTGAAGTTTCTCATCCCTGGAACCATTCTTGTAAACCTCTTCTGCACTCTCTCCAATGTGTTCACATCCTTCCTATAATGGGGCACCCAGAACTGTACACAATACTCCAGCTGAGGTCTAACGAGTGTCTTATATAAATTCAGCATAAAATCCCAGCTCTTACGTAGAAACATAGAAACTAGGAGCAGGAGTAGACCATTCGGCCCTTCGAGCCTGCTCCACCATTCATTATGATCATGGCTGACCATCCAACTCCATAACCTGCTCCCGCTTTCCCCCATACCCTTTGACCCCTTTCGCCCCAATAGCTATATCTTACTCCTTGAAAACGTACGATGTTTTGGCCTCAACTCCTTTCTGTGGTAATGAATTCCACAGGCTCACCGCTCTCTGAGTGAAGAAATTTCTCCTCATCTCAGTCCTAAATGGTCTACCCCATATCCTGAGACTGTGACCCCCTGGTTCTGGACTCCCCCACTATTGGGAACATCCTTCCTGCATCTACCCTGTCTAGTCCTGTTAGAATTTTATAGGTTTCTATGAGATTCCCCCCTCTTTCTCCTGAACTCCAGCAAATATAATCCTAATCGATTCAATCTCTCCTCATATGTCAGTCCCGCCATCCCAGGAATCAGTCGGGTAAACCTTCGCTGCACTCCCTCTATTGCAAGAGCATCCTTCCTCAGATAAGGAGATCAAAACTGCACACAATATTCCATGTGTGGTCTCACCAAGGCCCTGTACAATTGCAGCAAGACATCCCTGTTCCTGTACTCGAATCCTCTGGCTATGAAGGCCAACATACCATTTGCCTTCTTTACCGCCTGCTGCACCTGTATGCTTACCTTCAGCGACTGGTATACAAGGACACCCAGATCTCATTGCACATTCCCATAGAACCATAGAACATTACAGCACAGAAAACAGGCCATTCAGCCCTTCTAGTCTGTGCCGAAATATAATTCCGCTGGTCCCATTGACCTGCACCCAGTCCATAACCCTCCAGACCTCTCCCATCCATGTATCTATCTAATTTATTTTTAAAACTTAAGAGTGAGCCCGCATTTACCACGTCAGATGGTAGCTCGTTCCACACTCTCACCACTCTCTGAGTGAAGAAGTTCCCCCTAATGTTCCCCCTAAACCTTTCCCCTTTCACCCTAAAGCCATGTCCTCTCATGTTTACCTCTCCAAATCTAAGTGGAAAGAGTCTACTCGCATTTACTCTGTCTATACCCCTCATAATTTTGTAAACTTCTATCAAATCTCCCCTCATTCTTCTACGCTCCAAGGAATAAATTCCTAACCTGTTTAATCTTTCCCCTTAACTCAACTCCTTAAGACCCGGCAACATCCTAGTAAATCTTCTCTGCACTCTCTCAACCTTACTGATATCCTTCCTGTAGTTAGGCGACCAGAACTGCACACAATACTCCAAAGTTGGCCTCACCAATGTCTTATACAACCTCACCATAACATCCCAACTCCTATACTCAATACTTTGATTTATGAAGGCCAGTATGCCAAAAGCTTTCTTTACAACCCTGTCTACCTGTGCTGCCACTTTCAGGGAATTATGTATCTGAACTCCCAGATCCCTTTGTTCCTCCGCACTCCTCAGTGCCCCCCCATTTACTGTGTATGTCCTACCTTGGTTTGTCATTCCAAAATGCAACACCTCACACTTTTCCGCATTAAATTCCATCTGCCATATTCTGGCCCATTTCTCCAGTTGGTCCAGATCTCTCTGCAATCTTTGAAAGCCTTCCTCGCTGTCCACAACGCCTCCAATCTTAGTGTCATCAGCAAACTTGCTGATCCAATTTACCACATTATCATCCAAATCATTGATATAGACAACAAACAACAATGGTCCCAGCACAGATTCCTGAGGCACACCACTAGTCACAGACCTCCAGTCTGAGAAGAAATCATCCACTACCACTCTCTGTCTTCTCCCACACAGCCAATTTCGAATCCAGTTTACAACCTCTCCATGGATACCAAGTGTCTGAACCTTCTGAACTAACCTCCCATGTGGGACCTTGTCAAAGGCCTTACTAAAGTCCATGTAGACAACATCCACAGCCTTTCCTTCATCTACTTTCTTGGTAACCTCCTCGAAGAACTCTACAAGGTTCGTTAAACATGACCTACCACGAACAAAGCCATGCTGACTATCCTTAATCAGCCCTTGGCTGTGCAAATAATTACATATCTGAGCTCTCGGAACACCTTCCAATAATTTACCTACTACTGACGTCAGGCTCACTGGCCTGTAATTACCTGGCTTACTTTTGGAGCCTTTTTTAAACAACGGAACAACATGAGCTACCCTCCAATCCTCCGACACCTCACCCGTGGCTAAGGACATGTTAAATATTTCTGCCAGGGCCCCTGCAATTTCTACACTAGTCTCCCTCAAGGTCCGAGGGAATATCATGTCAGGCCCGGGGGATTTATCTACCTTTATTCACTGTAAGGCAGCAAGCACCTCCTCCTCCTTAATCTCTATATGTTCCATGAAACTACTGCTTGTTTCTCTTCCTTCCTTATACACTATGCCAGTTTCCTGAATAAATACTGATGCAAAAAAACTGTTTAAGATCCTCCCCCATCTCGTGAGGCTCCACACATAGACGACCACTCTGATCTTCAAGGGGACCAATTGTGTCCCTTACTTTCCTTTTACTCTTAATATACTATTCCCCTCTCTCAATTTATAGCCATTCAGATAATAATCTGTCTTCCTGTTTTTGCTACCAAAATGGATAACCTCACATTTATCCACATTATCTTGCATCTGTCATGCATTTGCCCACTCACTCAGCTTGTTCAAATCACACTGAAGCATCTCTGCATCCTCCTCACAGCTCACCCTCCCACCCAGCTTTGTGTCATCTGCAAATTTGGAGATATTACATTTAGCTCCCTCATCTAAATCATTAATATATATTGTGAGCAGCTGGGCTCCCAGCACGATCCCTGCGGTACCTCACTAGTTACTGCCTGCCATTCGGAAAAAGACCTGTTTATTCCTGCTCTTTGTTTCCTGTCTGCCAACCAGTTTTCTATCCATCTCAATACACTACCCCCCAATCCCATGCACTTTAATTTTACACACTAATCTCTTATGTGGGACTTTGTCGAAAGCCTTCTGAAAGTCCAAATAAACCACATCCACTGGCTCCCCCTCATCAACTCTACTAGTTATATTCTCGAAAAATTCCAGTAGATTTGTCAAGCATGATTTCCCTTTCATAAATCCATGCTGATTCTATCTGACTCTGCCACTGTTTTCCAAGTGCTCAGCTATTAAATTTTATATAACGGATTCTAGAATTTTCCCCACTACTGATGTCAGGCTGACTGGTCTATAATTCCCTGTTTACTCTCTACCTCCCTTTTTAATTAGTGGGGTTACATTAACTACCCTCCAATATGTTCCAGAGTCTATAGAATCTCGGAAGATGACCACCAATGCATCCATTATTTCTTGGGCCACTTCCTTAAGTACTCTGGGATGTAGATTATCAGGCCCCGGGGATTTATTGGCCTTCAATCCCATCAATTTCCCCAACATCATTTCCCTACTAATGCTGATTTCTTTCAGTTCCTCCCTCTCACTAAACCCTGTGTTTCCCAACATTTCTGGTATGTTATTAGTGTCCTCCTTTGTGAAGACAGAACCAAAATATGTATTTAGCTGGTCAGCCATTTCTTTGTTCCCCATTATAAATTCCCCTGTTTCTGGCTGTAAGGGACCTACATTTGTCTTCACCAATCTTTTTCTCTTCACATACCTATAGAAACTTTTACAGTCAGTTTTTATGTTCCCCACAAGCTTACTCTCGTACTCTATTTTCTCCTTCTTAATCAAGCCCTTGGTCCTCCTTTGCTGAATTCGAAAGTGCTCCCAATCCCCAGGTCTGTTGCTTTTTTTCAAGCCAATTTGTATGCCTCTTCCTTGCATCTAATACTATCTCTAATTTCCCTTGTAAGCCATGGTTTGGCCACCTTTCCTGTTTTACTTTTGCGCCAGACAGGAATAAACAATTGTTGCAGTTCACCCATGCGCTCTTTGAATGTTTGCCATTGCCTATCCACCATCATCCCATTAAGTAACGTTTCCCAATCCATCATAACCAACTCTCACCTCATACCATTGTAGTTTCTTTATTAAGATTCAGGACCCAAGTCTCAGAATCAACTACGTCACTCTCCATCTTGATGAAGAATTCTATCATGTTATGGTTGCTCATCCCCAAAGGGCCTCACACAACTAGATTGCCAATTATTCCTCTCTCATTACACAATACCCAGTCTAGGATGGCCTGTTCTCTAGTTGGCTCAACGCATTGGTCCAGAAAACCATCCCGTATACAGTCCAGGAATCCCTCCTCTATGGCACTCTATGCCCCCATTAATGAAGCCTAGGAAAACCGTATGGTTTAGAGTGACAATTTCCGGAACCGACTGAACCATAGCTGCCCAGGCCTGAGTGGCTGACTCACGTATCCTGCAGTCTGCGCCTGGTTGTACGACGACCCGTAGCCTCCACACTGGCCCTATGTGGACGTGTCCGTGGACTGCCCATAACCGCTGTAGCTCTGGTGACTGTAGCCCTGGGGTGGAGGTTGCGTGTAGCCCCCTTGTCCGGGCTGGGCTTTGTAGGTCCCGTAGCTCTGGGGAGCAGATTGCCTGTAGTTTCCAAGCTCGTTAGACGCCATCCTTCTGTCTCTGAGTGACAAGATTCAAAGGTATTGAGTTGCATTTCTGGTGTTATCACACTAGACTCGGATCTTACAGATAGTGGGAGAGTTAGGAAATTAGAAACTTGCCTGTACTATGAAACTTGAAGGTAATAGGCTAGTTGTGCTAATTAAAAAGGCAATCAACAGCCATAATACATGCGGAATGGAATAAGACGCTTTCAGAGTGGGATTTAAACCAGCCCTATTTCCCATTCTTTCATCGAGTGATCTGCAATGGTGGGTTGTCTGAGGGCAGAGTTAAATCTTGGCTGTTCAGCATTCTTTGGCCACTGGAAGTGCTTTGTGGAAGAAGTAGATTTATACTGACTTAAATTCATGATTCAAGAACCAGAGACGTCATACAGAGAGGTCCATTTCTACATTGCACTGCTAAACAAGCCTTTAAATTACTAGTCCTGGCCTCCATCCAGGTCACACTGACGAGCTGCAATGCCAGATATCCCGCCATTCTGCTCTGATTGGGCGGGAGACTCTCAGTGTGCGGCCCGGAACAAGCTCACCACTCTTAATTGACTCAATCGATGCTTTATCAGGTGTCTTTAGGTGGTAGGTTCAGACTTCTGAAGCCCACCACTTCCAGGTATACTACCCATGCACCATTGGTGCATACTATTCATCCTATAGAGAGATGGTGAACAGCTGTTACTCAGATTGGAGGAAGGTTAATACTAGAGTTCCCCGGGGATCTGTATCCGAGCCCCTGTTCTTCCTGAAATATATTAACTGGGAAAGTTTCTCAAATTTCAAACTTTGTCTACTTTAAACAAAACGTTATTGTTCCCTAAATGGCTCTTACCAACAACATGATTGCCTGACCAAGGATCATAGCATAAATTAGGGGCTCTTGCAGGATTTGGCAAATTTGAGAGCTGATACTTGCTGAAGTTAAGATTGAAAAGATTTCCACGGTGAATTTTATGATACGAATTGAAAAGCAGAATGGCTTTGTCAATTGCTAAGACTTCCCTGGAGAGGGAACATTTAACCTCCAGTGATTTGCAGCAAGTAACCAAGTTTAGATTAATCATACCAGCAGAGATGTTGAAATGTAAAAAGCAGGGCCTAAGAAAGCAGAAATAATTGAGTTAATAGCACAGCATCTGAGATTGGAAGAAAAAAGTTAACCCAGATAGCAATTCAGTTAAAACAGCTGGAATTCAGTTTCAGATGAAGCAGCACGAACTTAAAGAAGAAATGGAAATGCGAAAGCTTAAGTTTGAGTTTCAAAGATGAAAGGAAATCAGAGGGCATGAACTGCATAGAGAAAAGTCTAGGTTATGGGATGAAAGAGAGTCTAGTAGTTCAGATGAAGAGTCAAGTCTAATACTGAGCTTTGAAGTAACAAAGAGCATTCGCCTTTTTTTAATTCATTCATGGGATGTGGGCTTTGCTGGCTGGGCCAGTATTTATTGCCCATCCCTAGTTGCCCTTGAGAAGGTGGTGGTGAGCTGCCTTCTTGAACCACTGCAGTCTTGTGGTGTAGGCACACCCACAGTGCTGTTAGGGAGGGAGTTCCAGGATTTTGACCCAGTGACAGTGAAGGATGGCGTGTGACTTGAAGGGGAACTTCCAGGTGGTGGTGTTCCCATGTGCCTGCTGTCCTTGTCCTTCTAGATGGTAGTAGTTGTGGGTTTGGAAGATGCTGTCGAAGGAATCATGGTGAGTTTCTGTAGTGCTTCTTGTAGATGGCACACTGCTGCTACTGTGCGTCGGTGGAGGAGGGAGTGAGTATTTGTGGATGTGGTGCCAATCAAGTGGGGCTGCTTTGTCCTGGATGGTGTCCAGCTTCTTCAGTGTTGTGGGAGCTGCACTCATCCAGGCAAGTGGGGAGTATTCCATCACAATCTTGACTTGTGCCTTGTAGATGGTGGACAGGCTTTGGGGAGTCAGGAGGTGGGTTACTCATCGATTCCCAGCCTCTGACCTGCTCTTGTAGCCACAGTATTTATATGGCTAGTCCAGTTCAGTTTCTGATCAATGGTAACCCCCAGGATATTGATAGTGGAGGATTCAATGATGGTTATGCCATTGAACATCGAGGCACAATGGTTGGATTCCCTCTTGTT